>NC_045972.1:20852274-21136827 GCF_010909765.2 Amblyraja radiata | reverse complement strand
GGGGCACAAAATGTTGGAGCAACTCAATGGGTCAGGCGCCATCAACCTAAGATAGACACAAAGTGCCTGACTCACTGAGTTGGTTCAACAGATGCTGCCTGACCCGCTGAGTTGCTCCAGAATTTTGTATCATCTTCGGCATAAACCAGCATCTGCAGTTCCTTCCTACATCTTGGTCGGCATGGATACGTTGGACCTATGGATCCTGCTCCAGGGCTCATGACCACCAGATCCTGCAGTGAAGCCTCGTCTCCACTAGCTACTCTGACAAATCCCCGTGATAGCCAATGCCCTACTCAATTTCCACTCATCAATGTTAATGCTATCATGCTAGCAACAACCCTAAACATCGTTCTGCTATCACAAACTGGGATCTCAGAAGTTCGGACACTAATGTCACTGTAAATAGCTCGTTCTAAGCTTTCCCCCAGTCTAGTTTCAGTCAAAAACCACTGAATCACGCACTTCATCAACTAATCTTTATTTTAACAAAACACAATTACAATTCCCACCACTGTACCTAACCACCGCGGGTTCGATCCTCGTCTCTGCCTGTTCAAGCCCTCTAGGCCTCGCTCAAACAGAGACACTCCAGAAGGTCACGCAGTCCTAAGCGCTCTTCCAGAAGATCGACGCGGGAACTCGTGGCAGCGGACTTTTATAGGTCCCCGAACCTTGAGGTGCCGAACCACATGGGGGTGGTCTCTTTACAATCCAATTACAGATATCGATTAACTCCATACATAACAGACATTTCCCTAATATATATATAGTAGCTAATACATTGCATTCACACAGGGTTTCTCAGGGAAGCAAACATAGCAACATTTACCCTGATCTGCAAGAAAACCAGACAAGGATCAATATCTCATCCAATCAACATTCGGCAAAGTGAAACTCTGCAAAATATTTACAATTATTTACAAGGTGTATGTCTGGTTTGCAGTCATCCAATCCATTCTATGCATTTTGCACCTAATTGACAGGGTCTGCAGGTGTTCATATTCTTTTCCTGCCGCTTGGATCTAGGCTCTAGACAAACTGGCACCACTCTGCAGCATGTCCCAATTTCACAGAGAGCACTTTCAAATTAACCGAATCTCCCAGCAGCCCTGAAGCTTTTACCCCACGAGTCCTAGCCTCTCCAATCTGGCCAGGATTAACATTACCACCCTGAGCGTGATGGCCATCAATAGATAGCGAGCTCAAACAGCAAGGTAATGAGTATACCTTCTTCTGAAATGAAAATTAAGCAAGGAATACCATTTTTGCAAAGTGAATTTTAAACAAAAAATGAGCTGGTCGAGCATCTCCACCTGCAGCTTTCATGGACATCTCATGGCCTTCCAACACAGAACAACATGTTGTTATCAATTCAAATGCCCCCATCTTTGAAGCTACAGATGAGGTCCACAATTACTCGTACTCTGACGTAGAAAAAACTCTGGCCCATATCCCAGAGGGAATTAAGAAATTGTCTTGGGCAATTTCCATACCAGGATTGGAAAAAATAAATTTCAGGAAAGGCATGATTGGCAAGGAGAGAGGTGGAAAGGTATCTTCAACAGAGTCCGGTAGACAAAATGCCAAGTACATGGTCTTCTTATCATCAATACCTTGATACATGAGAGAGACAAGTACAAGACCTCACCGCAACATATCCAATCCAGGCAGCGGAATCTGTAGAGTGATCATACTCTAACTACACTCCAATAAAAAAAACATTTGGTCCAATTGATTGAAGTCAAGCTCCTAAACAAGATACTTTGCCCTGAGCTTCATCATGGCAAGAGATTACAAAATAGCAGAAAAACAATTCCAGGAACCTTGAAGCCTGGAAAGGCTTCTCAAAACCTAGAAAACATACAACATCCCCACAGGCCCATCTGCTACCCTGTGCCTTGACTATCAAAATGGAGAAGCAAAATATGAGATGGTCCCAAGAACCTCAAATCCCTTCATTGAGAGCATATAGAAGCCCAGCAAAAGATTCTCACAATTCTTGCTCCTGTGGTTGAATGTGCAAATATCACATTTGCCTCCTCAGCATCCTCCAAATCCACAGAACTGGGGTAGAACCAAGTCATTATTGACCTTAAGGACAAACCAAAAAGGAAAAGGAAAATGAAGACACCTTTCAAAAGCTATTTTCATGATGCCATGGTAAATAGCAAGCATTAAGCTTACAATGCCAGGGACCAAAGTTCAATCCTGACAACAGGTGCTGTCTGTACGAAGTTTGTATGTTCTCCTCGTGACTGCGTGGATCTTTTCCAGGTGCTCTAGTTTCCTCCTATGCTCCAAAGATGTATAGGTTTGTAGGTTAATTGGCTTTGATAAAAATTGTAAATTGTCCATGGTTTGTAGGATTGTGTTAGTGTATGGGGATTGCTGATTGGCGCAGACTTGGTTGGCCGAAGGGCCTTTTTCCGCGCTGTATATCTAAACTAAACTAAAATCCAAGCCTTTGCAGTCTCCAAGTTGTTAATGTTGGAGGTAAAAAAACGTACAACTTTATATAAAATCAGCCACCAATGCACGTTACTTTTTATCTTCTGAAATAAGTCTGTGTCATTCAATCATAAGACAGCTTATACCACTGCTGCCAGCCACCTTCAAAACATGCCTATAAATGGTTCAGCAGATGGTAGATGCAATACCAGATTGTCTACTGACATGAGTCCAATCACTCATCACAAAGATCGAATCTCCCACCAAAATAGAGAATGTTGACAATACCCAGCAAGCCAATGAACAATTATTTCTTATTAATTAGGAGTTCGGATAAATGAGCATATGGTATCAATAATAAAAATTAACATAAAACACTCCAACAATTTGTACTGCAAACTCTTATCATTAATTTGCATCAATTATTTAGTATGCCAGCTATAATGGAAAACTGAACATGAATCACTCAATAAATGATGCAGCTGAGAACCATCAGTGCTTGAAAGTACAAATGTTCTGGTTGAGGAATACTGAACCCCATTGAGGATCATCACAAACGTTGTCAGCCACATGATGAGGTGTCAACCAACCCTTTCCACTTGTCAGCAGCTATGAATAACATCCCACTGCGGTGCACTGAAGCTACAACGGACAACTTAGTACCTCGACAGTAGCAGAGTCTGGCACCTTCACATACATCAAGAATCAAGAGTCAAGAGTGTTTTATTGTCATATGTCCCAAACAGAACAATTCTTACTTGCAGCAGCACAACAGAATATGGAATCATAGTACTCTGTAAACAATACAATAAACAAAAAGTTTGGTATATATACACATACACACAGGCGCATAAAACAAACAAACAATGATAGTACAAAAAGACAAAACCAATGCCCTCCAAGTCTATGTAGTTCAGAGCTTATTTGGAGGATATAATGTTTAATAGCCTAGTGGCTGTAGAAGCTATTCCTGAGCCTGAAGGTTAAAGTTTTCAGGCTCCTATATCTTTATATGTATTATATATTTTTATTTCATATATATATACGAACATACACACGCAAGATAATTGCATCTCATTCCAAAAACTATTAGCACAAGGTCAACATTAAGACAACATTATCACAACTTGTCTGTGCTTAGTTCATGATCAACAGCACACACAGTTGTCCATTAATATTACTTTATTAAGATCAACAATGTGTAGTCAAGCGAGAATAAAATTTATCAAACTCCCCCACTTCTTGTCATTAATTGATTGAAAGTGAAAGTGTTACCATGGGTAGTAACACAAAGGAAGATAACTAGGTCAAGCTGAAACACGCTGAGAGCATGCAGATCTTATAGATTATGTTACATCTGCCCTGTATAGCAACAGAGTGTTTGTACTGGACCATGTATGACATCTATCAGCAGAACAGGTTCCAGCAGAGATCTCCCATCTGTCTCAGAGTTGAAAGCTTATTTCACTTACTCAAAGGTGAATGTTAGCATACTCCATGTATAGATTAGCTTGGATGACTAAAAAAGAGCTAATATCTTAGCCTTTGGCAATCAGTGCAAATAAAAATTAATGCTGGATGACAGAAAGGAGCATCTGATGAAAATCTCACAATAGCATTGCAAATTAAAATGAAAACGTACACACTGACAAAGAATATCGCAAAGCAAGGCACTGTGTTCGTAAAATACTGGGCTGTATTCTACATGCATGCAAGGAGCAGTCACAGATCAGAGGCATTTTAGAATAGGGAAGCATAAGCCAACTAGTGTGCGAGGAAGAGAGAGACAATCTGGTTCAGGCAGCTTTATCCTGCAGTTAGACAAACTGTATAGGAAGGAACTGCAGCTGCTGGTTTACACTAAAGATAGACACAAAATGCTGGAGTAACTCAGCGGGACGGGCAGCACCTCTGGATAAAAGGAATGCGTGATGTTTCCGGTCGAAACCCTTCTTCAGACTGAGAGTCAGGGGAGAGGGAGACACAGAGATAAGAAAGTGTAAGTGTACGAGACATCAAAAGAGATGCGGATCAAGGAAAATGTAGAATAGATCACTGTTAGCTCGGAGAAGTTGACAACAAAGCAAAGAGAGATAAAATGTAATCAGGGCGACAGTCAAACTGGTCGGAGAACAGGAAAGGGGGAGGCATGGAGAGAGAGGGAAAGCAAGGGTTACTTGAAGTTAGAGAAGTCACTATTCATACCACTGGGGTGTAAGCTGCCCAAGCGATATATGAGGTGTTTTTGCCGTTTTTGTTTGGGTCTCGAGGTTCAAAGAATCAGAGGTTGGTAAGAGCAAGCAATTTTGATATAGTCTTATTAACTAATGCTTCAATTTTTCCACAGCACAAAAAACATTAGCAACAATGACAATGACACAAGCTTAAAATAAAACTAAAATATCCATTATAATTCTGGAAAGGTATTGAATGTCAGATCGAGTCATCAGCCTTTGGTTCCAACTAACTGTTTGACAAATGCCATCCATGTCTTGAAACTGTCGAGGACAAATGTCAGAATGAACCCAAAATCAATTAACAATCAAATTTTGATTCTTAATTCCAGGCTACCGGTGGCATTTTAATTGCAGTTACTATGGGCATGTGTTACTAAAGATATTGACAGTGAGCTTTCCACAATAAACTCTATTGGCAACTTGTGTCTGATTGGAGTAGTGAAGCTGAGTAAAGAGAAATGGGTAAGACTAGAAACAGCCAACAGATCATTATTGTTGTAAATTTATACAGTTCTTCTGGATTTAGCCCAGCCCCCACCTTCCTCAAAACTGCAGACTTGGCAGCTTTTTTTTTGTGTCAAGGACATTTAAATTTTGACATGCAAAACATTCGGATGTTGTGCCGTGTGATAAAATGGTTCATTTTGCTTTTGTTCATCTATTTCTGTCCAAATCCACAACCAATGGACATAAAAAATGTTTTGTAACAGTCATTTCGAAGATGGATTTTGTTCCCCCCACCTTCAAATTCATGTGCTTTTCTTTCAATGCACTTTCTGAGTGGTTTATACAGTATCTTCTTATGGTGATCCACCCATACAAATTGCAGCAGAACATATACATTCAAACACCTTTATGAAGATGGGAGAATTTTAGGAACAATTAAAGCCACTGCACCTCCTAGTGGTCAATGTTTTTAAATCGCTCAGACTGCAAGTACAAAAAAAGCTTGGCTTTTTCCACCAAAGGTAAAATAATCCCGATTCAGCTTCTTTTATGAAAATGCCCCCAAGAAACAGCCGCTGGGAACAAGCCCTCCTTAATCAAGTTTTGGCTTCCTTTGCAACTTCTTCACAAGGAAGCGTAGCTTTTTATTAGCAAAAATCTTCTTCAGATCTGCAGTATCATCCGATTCAACAGCCGGTTCTGCATGGAGAAGCTGGCATTTAAAAAATTGGACCAGTTTATAAAATCTGCGTTTTATAACCAAAAGCCATCACGTGAAACTAAAGGGTCAGTGATTTAGCAGTGCAATTTTGGCTACAGATACAAATTTTCTGTGGCAGGCCTGTGCCACAATCGTTTCTTTACATGGTGAAGGACACAGTGCAAAAAGGTGATTTGATTCTCAGAGTAGTGATACTAAATTATCACAAGGGAGAAAAACAAAAAGCACAGAATGGAACTAGTGTCAAAATAACATGTAAACATACTTACACTTGGACCATGACCCCACTGACGAGCACCAGGCCACCATATCTAGCACCATCACCGACTTCATCAATTCCCACGCCCTGCCCGACCAAGCTTCCAACCTCATCGTTCCCCAGCCCCGCACGGCCCGTTTTTACCTTCTCCCCAAAATCCACAAACCCGGCTCTCTCGGCAGACCCATTGTCTCTGCTTGTTCGTGCCCCACCGAACACATCTCCACATACCTTGACTCCATACTATCCCCCTTGGTCAAATCCCTTCCCACCTATGTTCTAGACACCTCAGACACTCTCCGCCGCCTCCACGCATTCCACTCTCTAGGCCCTCACCCCCTCATCTTCACCATGGATGTCCAGTCACTCTACATCTCCATCCCCCACCAGGATGGCCTCAAAGCCCTCCGGTTCTTCCTCGACCAGAGGAGCAACCTATACCCAGCCACTGACACCCTCCTCCGCCTAGCGGAGTTGGTCCTCACCCGCAACAACTTTACGTTTGACTCCTCCCATTTCCTCCATACACAAGGCGTAGTTATGGGCTCACGCATGGGCCCCAGCTACGCCTGCCTCTTTGTCGGGTACGTTGAACAATCCTTGTTCAATACGTACCAGGGTCCCATCCCCGACCTCTACCTCCGTTACATTGACGACTGCTTTGGGGCCACCTCCTGCACCCACACACAACTGACTGACTTCATCCACTTCACCACCAACTTCCATCCGGCACTCCAATACACCTGGACCATTTCCGACACTTCCCTACCATTCCTTGACCTCACCATCTCCATCGCAGGGGACAGACTTCTGACCGACATACACTACAAACAACTGACTCACATGGCTATCTGGACTACACGTCTTCCCACCCTGCCCCCTGTAAAGACTCCATCCCCTACTCCCAATTCCTCCGCGTACGCCGCATCTGCTCCCAGGATGAGATGTTCCACACCAGGGCATCGGAAATGTCCTCGTTCTTCAGGGAACGGGGATTCTCCTCCGCCACCATAGATGAGGCTCACACCAGGGTCTCATCCATACCCCGCAACACTGCTCTCTCTCCCCATCCCCGCACTCGCAACAAGGGCAGAGTCCCCCTAGTCCTCACCTTTCACCCCACCAGCCGGCAAATACAACAAATAATCCTCCGCCATTTCCGCCAACTCCAACGTGACCCCACCACTCGCCACATCTTCCCATCTCCCCATATGTCTGCCTTCCGCAAAGACCGCTCCCTCCACAACTCCCTTGTCAATTCTTCCCTTCCCTCCCGTACCACCCCCTCCCCGGGCACTTTCCGTTGCAACCGCAAGAAATGCAACACCTGTCCCTTCACCTCCCCCCTCGACTCCATTCAAGGACCCAAGCAGTCGTTCCAGGTGCGACAAAGGTTCACCTGTATCTCCTCCAACCTCATCTACTGCATCCGCTGCTCTAGATGTCAGCTGATTTACATCGGGGAGACTAAGCGGAGGTTGGGCGATCGTTTCGCCGAACACCTCCGCTCAGTCCGCAATAACCTACCTGAACTCCCGGTGGCTCAGCACTTCAACTCCCCCTCCAATTCCCAATCCGACCTCTCTGTCCTGGGTCTCCTCCATTGCCAGAGTGAGCAACACCGGAAATTGGAGGAACAGCACCTCATATTCCGCCTGGGTTGCTTGCGTCCGGATGGCATGAACGTTGATTTCTCCCAGTTTTGCTAGCCCTTGCTGTCTCCTCCCCTTCCTTAACCCTTGAGCTGTCTCCTCCCATCCCCCCGCCCTCGGGCTCCTCCTCCTCCCTTTTTCCTTCCTTCTCCCCCCCACCCGCCATCAGTCTGAAGAAGGGTTTCGGCCCGAAACGTCGCCTATTTCCTTCGCTCCATAGATGCTGCTGCACCCGCTGAGTTTCTCCAGCATTTTTGTGTACCTTCGATCTTCCAGCATCTGCAGTTCCTTCTTGAACAACATGTAAAGATAGATGCTCACTCGCTCCTCCCACCAGACCAAGGTCTCTTGCCAAATCAGTTTCAACAATGGGAGGCAAGGATGTATTTAAACCAGTTCATAAGGCTCTTAGATGTCACCTTGTTCCGCAAAGCATGTTATGAGAGAGTTAATCATTTACTTATTTGTTAATTACTGATTCTTTATTTAAGTTTCTAGAAGTTTGTGGTGCTTTAGAGACACGAGAGGGGTATGATTAGTGGGTCAGAGGTGTATTGTTAAATTATTATTTCATGACCTCCTCTATTGGGCTGACAAAATGGTTAATCCGGCAAGGCTCTGGAATCAAGGGTGGCAGAGCAGAATTAGGCTATTCAGCCATCGTGCTGACTTCACCACTCAATCATGGCTGTTCTCTCTTTCGCTCTCAATCCCATTCTCCTGTCTTCACTCCGTCACCTTTGGAGCCCGTAACATTGAATTAAATGTTATAAGAAAAAAAACACCAGATCACATTACGATAAAGCAGGTCCTAATGATACTTTGCATTATCATCAGACACATGATCCAGCACCACTGCACCACTGCAACACTGCCATCTCCTATCAAGAAACTATATAAAACACAGAATAAAACTTTTCATATAGCTGTCCGTAGATTTGTCAAATCACGTCACGGCAAAGATTGTCGAGCTCTTCCACGGACGAAAGAAACACGTTGCAATAGTCTTTCTACAACTCAAATTCTGCAACCTCAAGAGAAACCTTGCAAGAAATGGTCTGGTCCATGACGAGATGTCCAACTCTGTTGCACCCATTTTCTTGCTAATTCAACAGAAATATTTTTGTTAAACTATTTCAAAATTATTGATGCATGTTGACAGAACATTCTGTTAATGAAGGGGAGTCTAATGCACCACCATGCTCGGTGTAAATCCAAGGGATCAGATTCCAAATACACCCCCCTCTTCGGCCCCACTGCTGACCTTCACGTCAATTCTTAGCTCCACGTTTGGCCAAGTGTAAGGGAAACATAGAAAATAGATGCAGTAGTAGGCCCTTCAAGGCAGCACTGCCATTTAATATGATCATGGCTGATCATCCAAAATCAGTACCCTGTTCCTGCTTTCACCCCATATAACCATATAACCATATAACAATTACAGCACGGAAACAGGCCATCTCGACCCTTCTAGTCCGTTCCGAACACGTATTCTCCCCTAGTCCCATATACCTGCGCTCAGACCATAACCCTCCATTCCTTTCCCGTCCATATAACTATCCAATTTATTTTTAAATGATAAAAACGAACCTGCCTCCACCACCTTCACTGGAAGCTCATTCCACACCGCTACCACTCTCAGAGTAAAGAAGATCCCCCTCATGTTACCCCTAAACTTCTGTCCCTTAATTCTCAAGTCATGTCCCCTTGTTTGAATCTTCCCTACTCTCAGTGGGAAAAGCTTATCCACGTCAACTCTGTCTATCCCTCTCATCATTTTAAAGACCTCTATCAAGTCCCCCCTTAACCTTCTGCGCTCCAAAGAATAAAGCCCTAACTTGTTCAACCTTTCTCTGTAACTTAGTTGCTGAACCCCAGGCAACATTCTAGTAAATCTCCTCTGTACTCTCTCTATTTTGTTGACATCCTTCCTATAATTAGGTGACCAAAATTGTACCCCATACTCCAGAATTGGCCTCACCAATGCCTTGTACAATTTTAACATTACATCCCAACTTCTATACTCAATGCTCTGATTTATAAAGGCCAGCACACCAAAAGCTTTCTTTACCACCCTATCTATTCCATAAGCCCTGAGAGCTATATCTAACTCAATCTTGAAACCATCCAATGAATTGACCTCCACTGCCATCTGTGGATCTGAATCTAGATCTATTTTGTTCCCTCTTTATTGCATTTATCTTTACATTCTTCAATTACATTAAATTTAAATCATGTATAATGTAAGCTTCCTTCTCTGTAACTCGTGTCTAACGCTGCATGAATTAGAAGGGATTCTTTTATGCGATTGGTGGAAGAGTTTGGCGTTAATTCTAAGATCACATATCCAATGACTCTCCACATTCTGATTCCTATTAAAATAAAATCACAGCTGATTATATCAGCTGGATGAACATTCCTTTGCTGCTTCCCACGATAACTGGATTATTAGGTTTTCTGAGAAACACGACAGTTAAAAGTAAAATGGTGATCTAGTTTGCAGGTCACTACAAGTCAAGGGAACATTGAAGACAGACAAAATGCTAGAGTAACTCAGCAGTTAGGCAGCATCTCTAGAGAACCAGAATAGGTGACGAGATGCTGCCTGACCCGCTGAGTTACTTCAGCATTTTGTGTCTCTCTTCGGTGTAAACCAGCATCTGCAGTTCCTTCCTACACAAGAGAACACTTAGGTTTGACTTTCATCCATTCTGGGCACTGAGAAATTATAAACATCAGAACATGGGTATTTGTGAGCTATTTTAATTTTTCATTCATCTCAACAGAAAAGCAACCCTGATGAAGTTACCCTATGGCATAGTATTCGAAAAAGAGTAACAAAAGGGTAACAATCTCATCAAGTGGCCATGACGAACACCAACTCTAGTTTTTACACAAAAGGACACAAAATGCTTGAGTAACTCAGCAGGTCAGGCAGCATCTATGGAGAAAATGGACAGGTGACGTTTTGGGTCAAGACCCTTCTTCAGTTTACAGTTTTAAAACTCTATCAGCTTCATTCAATAATAAACATTTATATAATTTAGGGAATCATAAAGAGAGAATATCATTAATTCAGCATTTAGCTCCATCAGAACCACAGGCATGCCATGCCCTATGAAGAATGCGAAGGAAGGCCTAAAAACAATTCTTTGTTTCTTTAGTCAATCAATATTGGTTTAAATGAGAATGAAATTATCTGAAAAATAATAGATCCCAAACTGACATCACAGAAGATTAGAATTGAATAAAAATGACCATGTAGTAAGGGTTAGAGTATTTCATTTCAATGCCACTTTTAAATGCAAAGCTTACTGTGTACAGTAACAGTGAAGTGGGATAAATTAGCTGAGTAGTAATTAAACACCTTGAATAATTTATCCCCTTGATCTCAGACTGCTCTCCTGTTTGAAACCAATCCGCACTGACACACTGAATAAAGGCGTTAAATAACTGTTCCAAGCTCAGAATCTCAGTGATTTGCCTTCAATGTGGAACGAAGCACATACTTGGTGGTGAAAGCCCAACACAAGCTGAACAACAACAATCTGCTCCTTTCGTCAGGAGCCAGTATTAAAGTGAAGGTGCTGCTCCAAATCAAAAGCACAATCACTCACTTGCAAGCAAATGTCCTTCACGCAGTAGGCAGCAGTGTACATGTAGTCATATGATCCCGCTGCTGTGAGACACCTTTCCATTTTAGAAAAAATATACCTGTTCTATAATTTAATGCATAAATTAGCAGAATTAACATCAGTGTTATTCCAACACAATGAAGAATATACATTATAAATGAAGTTGCACAAGAGATGTACAGAGTTAACAAACTGCGATACAACCCTTTAAAATTATATAAATTGTTTAATTGTCAGATTACCAAAACGGAATAATGAAATTCTTACTTGCAGTAGCATAACAAGTCTGTGAGACAGTACCCAAAAGATAACATAAACAAAAAACAATTAGTACAAAGCAGCACAAAAGCCCAAAGTCCCAAGAGCAACCAAGACAGTTCGTAGTTTAGTTTGTGTTTAGATTTCGGGCTTTATCCTGCCCCTCCTTTCCTCCAGGCTTCTCCCCTCACTCTACAATCATTTACATCCCTCCAGTCACCTGCTTACTCTGAAGAAAGGTCCCGATCCAAAACATCACCTATTCATGTTATCCTGAGATGCTACCTGACCTACTGAGCTACTCCAGCACTCTTTGTCTTCTTTGTAGTGTTCAATAGCCTGATGGTTGTTGGGAAGAAGCTGTCCCTGAACCTGGAGGTCATGGTTTTCAAACTAATGTAACTTCAGAAGTGAAATGAGAGTGTGGCCAGGGTGGTGTGGGTCCTTGATGATGATGCTGGCTGCCTTTGCAGCAGCGCCTCCTATAGATCCCTTCGATGGTGAGTAAGTCAGTACCCGTGATGTCAGAAAAAAGGGTTGATTCTCAGGAACCAAATGATGGGATCAACACAAAAAACACATTTAAACACATCCTCCGATGGGTGACTATCTATATTTAAATGCCCTTATCAATTACATTCTTTTACTTAACTGAAGCATTTCAATGTTACAACGATCATGAACAAATGGCAGCTGAATGATCAGATTTATTTTTGAATACCACATTCAAATACCTTCAAAATATCACCAGATTGAATAATGTCATATATTTCAATGAGAAATTACCAACATCACGATCTGTTGATGATAGGGTAACATTTAAAATGTTTACGGCACCATGCATTAACAATCTGGACCTCCAATTTGTTTTGTAGATCAATGGGTTAAGGGAATCAAACAATAAGCAGCCTTTTTTGTTAAAATCGCTTTCTCCACAATTGAAAAAGACTGCAGCTCCAGACCAACATGTATAAACATCCAGCGTTTCTGTTAACAATGCCGCTGATGTACATCGGTATTACCAATATGCAAAGTAAAGGAAATTTATTTTAAAATATTGAACAAATCAATCCAGAATATCATGGTTCTTGCACCCTAGGTCTCTGTTTAGTAATCATTTAAAATATTATTTATTTATTCTTTTTTGTGTACATCCTACTTGTATTTTTAGGTATCCTCAATGTTATAATGAAGAGGAAGAATTGCTACAGAGTTTAGAGATACAGCATAGAAACAAGATTCCAGCTTCTACAGTCTTTTCCGTATTTGCGTTTATATCCTAATGCAATGTATATTTATTTTCTCTCTTATTTAAAACTATTTAATTCATTGTGTGCCATGGCACTTTATTAAAGGAATTCCATTCATTATCTTTTGATAGTTTAAGAAAAATCATCCCCAGGTTATTTGATTAAATTCTGTTCAACTCCTTTTGCTACAGATGGCCAATACGATTCTTTTGCAAGATATCCTTTCCATCCCAAATTCTGAATATAGTTTATATTGTATGCATCAACTGTTTTTCATGCAACTGTTACCCCTATACAACAAGGTGGCGTAGTGGTCGAGCTACTGCTTTACAGCGCCAGAGACCCATGATCGATCTTGATTATGGGTGCTGTCTGTACAGAGTTTGTACGTTCTCCCTGTGACCTGCGTTGGTTTTCTCCGAGACCTTTGTTTTCTTCCCACACTCCAAGGGTGTACAGGTTTGTTGGTTAATTGGCTTGGTGCAAATGTAAAAATTGTCCCAAGTCTGCGTCAGGAAGTGTTAACATGCGGGGATCGCTGGTCAGTGCTGACTTGGTGGGCCAAAGGACCTGTTTCCGCGCTAAACTAACCCTCTGAAAATAGACACAATAAGCTGGAATAACTCAGCGGGACAGGCAGCACCTCTGGAGAGAAGGAATGGGTGACGTTTCGGGTCAAGACCCTTCTTCAGACTATCCCTTCCTCGAGGTGAAAGGGAAAAGAAACATAACAAACATAAAAAAACATTTTAAAAATAACATTTAAAAATCTTAGAATTTGATGTTCCTGGTGATATTTATGAAAGTACAGGTGTTAAAAAACATTCAATGAAAACCATAGACTTGAGGTACTGCAGATTCTGGAATCATGAGCAAATCACAAATTGTTGGAGGAACTCAGCGGGTCAGGCTACTTCAAGTCCAATCTAAAGGAGGGCCCCGACCCAAAACGTCACTGTCCATTCCCTCCAGAAATTGTTTTCATTGTGTTTTGACAAAATCTAATTTACGATTTGTGGAAATCAAGTTTTATATATGTCTATCTCTAGGCAGGACACCATATATAACAAAGAGACAGAAAAGTGCTGGTACTGCCTTTCATTACCGTATGATCTCTCCAAATATTTTCTTCCTGAAATATAGATGCATGTACAATTGAAACCATTTCAAATTTATTTCTGAAACACTGTCAAAGCTGAATTTCTTGATCCAGGTTGGCTGGGACTTTTACTCCCAATGGTAGGGACTTTATATAATAACACATTAGAGATGACTTGTACTTCACAGTCTCATGATATCCCAAGGGGCTTTTGAGCCCCTAAAATAATTTTGAAGTGCTGAATCATCATGGTCGCCCCCCCACCCCCTTCCCCACTGCCTGCTGACCGACGTCTCTCTCGTCCAATCGGCGCCCTTGATCATCAGTCCCATCCCCACTGTGTCGCGGAAAGCGGAGATTTTTAATAGCTTTTTTTTCCACCAAGTTTTAAAATCTGGATTACAAAACAAGGGGGAGGATCGACCCCACCTCTAAAAACATGGGGGACGTGTCCCCCTGTCCCCCCTCCCCCCCCCCCCCCCCCCCCCCCCCGGGACTTCCGCCCATGCAAGGAATTGCAGATGCTGGTTAACAAAAGACACAAAGTGCTGCAGGTCATGAATTCAGCAGGTCAGGTTGCTGAAGTTACTTAGCGATGCTGCTTGACTGGCTGAGTTACTCCAACACTTTGTGTGTTCCAGTGTTTAATGCCTCATCCAAAAAAACACCCTTGGCAATACAACACCTCCCTCGTGTGACACTGGTATCCAAGTCTATATTTCTGTGAATAAGACTCCATGTTGGCATTTTAAATCACAATCATTTCACAGAGATTACAACGTTGTCAGCTGAGGCAGGGGATCATGTTTTAGCCACAGCAAAATTGGTAAACCAAAAGCCAGCTTTTCATCACTCCTTCGAAAGATAACTATCATTTGTTTTCTTTAAGGGCAATGGAGAAGGCTCAATTTGATAAAATACAAGGAGGAAATAAATTTTTATTCCAATTTGGCTGGGACCAATGGCCATAGAAACAAAGTGGTTTAGTGCAGGTTCATAATGCCTGTTTTTTCCCCATGGTTAGGGTAAGAGTTTTAAAGGGCATCTTAGAGGTGGTTTCTTTACAGAGAAAATGCTTGATATCTTTCCTTCATTGGGAAGAGAAATGAGTACATAACATATTTAATTTCAACCATATCCATGCAGGTAGCTGGAAAGTTACAGGCAACTAGGAATTGGTAGCTAGTCACCTATAGAGAGATAAGGAAACAAAAGAATAAATAAAAAGATAGCCTAACTGTCTTATGTTGCTCTTCCACACCTTCTAGTGGCCAAATGTAAAGTGGATTTCACAATATTCTGAAATCAAATTGCCTTTCCTAACTTTCAACAAGGAAATCTTAAGAGAATTCACTAATGCAGAATGACACTCAATTGGTTTTTAATTAAAATATTATCTGCTTTAATATGTACCATTAAAGATAAACAGTGCTTCACATATTAAAATAAGATTGAAATCTATCATTCTTGCTGATCACAAATCCTAAGTTTATCTTACCATCATTTGCTCTGCCTATATCTTCATATAACGACACTGATATTTTCAATGGTTAACACCGAGAAAAACGTACAAAAAGTATATGTGCTCCCTACAGATTAAATATTTGTCCAGTTAAAGAGACAATCTGATCAACAGAATGGACTTCACTGCAGCCATTTCCAAAATACTGGTTAATTCATAGTTAACTGTAAATCAATTATATACAAGAAAGTTGTGCCCATATAAAACTATATAATTCATTTCTGGTAATGTCTTCTATTTTTTGGAATGCCATCTTGTAGAGAGCACAACATGAGCACTTCATTTTTCTCTTTTATTTTCAGAGAAAGCCCAGAGGTTAGGTTTAATAAGGATCAATGGCAGTTTATCTGGGACACAGCTACTTCAGAATGTGCAAATTAAAACCAACACTTGAAAGAAATGGATTTAATTAAAAAATGTAGAGCCACGGGCTTTGTAAATTCAATTAAAGGATTTATGCAAAGGTTCAGTAGTTATTTTTTAAGTTACCGCCTATGTAATGAGATCTTCATATATAAAATCAATAGGTAATCTGGGACAGATGATTCCTTAAGAACATTTTAAAATCAATATTAAAAATACAGGTTGAAGAAGAGAGACGTTATCCCATTCTTTGGTTTTGCAGTGCGAGATAGCAAGCTACAATGAGTTCATTTGGACTCGCTCTTACTGAAGGTTAATCACTTCGGTACTGTATTACGACACCACTTAAAGAAGAGGACACAGTCATACTTTTCAGGTCACTCATGTTTAAGGAATATTATTTAATAAACCAGCATGTTTACTCTTAATGCCTACCACTTCTGCCCCTTTTTATTACAATACATCTTGTTGCAAACAATGTGCGGTATATTTCTGCTTTGTTTATTTAATATTAAAAGGTCATTGCAATGAGTAGTTAAGGTTGAGTCTATAAGTTTTGCTTTGAACACATCCTATTGACAAAACATGTGGCAGAGAAGCAAACATATTTAACTCTTGAGCAAATGCATGAAATGTTTTGCATTGGTATACCAGAAGTTCCCAGTTCTGAAGAAATTTTAAAACATTAACTGTTTCTTTTCTCTCAGATGCTGCCTGACCCATTGAGTGTTTTCAGCAATTTCTATTTTTATAAGAGATGTGCTAAGTTTATCTACTTCAATTGTTGGTGTATTAGAGGTCTAATCATTTTCATTAAAGGATTTATGCTAAGTAGGGAAGGGTACAAGAAAAACTCAAATAGTAGGAGTGAAACATGCCTTTATGGACTTTAAACAAGGACACAATTGTCACCCTTGTTCCCAAGATAGTATTTTGATAACTGCATTTTTGTCCAGATGGAAAACGACTAGCTGTGCAGTAGACTGCACACATGTCCTGTACACATGCTGCAGAGAACTTTCTGAAGACGACAGCTTCCAGAGATTGTTGGCAAAGTTGAGAGAAAAATTGAAATAAAACATTGTTAGCGTATGGTCATCTAGAAAAGCTAAATGCTTACAATTAGAAGCCTGCAATTGTGAAATAAAAAATAGATCAGCCACAACAAAGAACTCTCTCGTGCACCAACTGAACACATGGTTCGAGACAAATATCCTTCAGCTGAAAGTTACCAGGATTCAACATTTTCAATTTTACTTCATTAGTTGGCGAGAAAGAATACATGAATCTTTTCTAGATTAAAACAAATATTCCCCATGTGGTTTTCCAAGGTTACACAACAAATAACAATCTACGTACAGCAACCATCCTAATTAACAGCCAAGTGTTCTGCATGTATTAAGCTGCTCTGAATTTATCTGACAGTGTCGTAAATTCATGCAATTTCATGCAGCAAGAATTATTTCCTCAAGTAATTTGGAAAGAGTGGCGGGGGTTTATTATATTACACATACTTCAAATGCCAGATGATCGGCACACAGAGTTTAATTTTGTGAGAAATTTGAATTAATTGGCATATTATATGAATTCCAAATGTCGCTGTCACTAGCTCTTAACAGTGGGCCATTGAATTAGCTTCCCCTGGACTCGAACTATGTTAACCGAGTTTGGGGGAAAAAAATAAGCGTGACTACATTTGTGCAATCTTAAAATTCCAAGTTAACATTCCAGGAAATTGTCCTGCACTTTTACTTTTAACCCAGTTTTGAAAAGTAACTGTTTTGATTACAGCCCATTGGGATAACTTTCCACATTAAAAAGGCTATAAATACAAGATATCACAGTGGATGTGAAATGTACCCAGTGCACACATTCCAATCAAAATGAAACTCCAGGTGCAAAATTGGATTATTCCCACAAATATGGCAACGTTGGCTTTTTCTTGGTTGAGAGCTATTTATAACATTCACTAATTAACTGAAGTAAAAGAGAGACTGATCACTTTTTTAAAAAAGTCTGAAGATGGATACCGACCTGAAATGTCATCTAGCCATTTTCTCCAAAGATGCAGCCTGACCCGCTGCGTTACTTCTGCTTTTGTCTATCTTTGGTATAAACCAGCATCTGCAGCTCATTTCAAATTTTTTTTTTTTAAGTACCTGCAGCCAGCATTTTTTGTCCACCTTTGATGTCTGTTTAGTTTAGTTTAGAAATACAGCGTGGAAACAGGCCCTTTGGCCCACCGAGTCTAGGTCGACCAGCAATCCCCGCACACTAACACTGCCCTGCACACTAGGGACTATTTACAATTTTCATCCGAAGCCAATTAACCGACAATGATGTACGTCTTTGGAGTGTGGGAGAAAACCAGAGCACCTGGAGAAAACCCACACAAGTCACGGGGAGAACTTAAACTCCAAACAGACATGACAGGATCGAATCCGGATCTCGAACGCTGTAAGGTAGCAACTCTACCGTTGTGCCACCATGCTACCCCTTTAAACATGAACAATTTACATTTCCTGTGAATTTTATTTAACTAGCAAGTGAAAACGCTATATTCAAATAAATTACTTTACCAAACCCAACAGATGAAGGGGCTGAGCTATTAAGAGTTACTTTGCTTCATTCATCTTCATACATTTCCATTGTGTATTTGTTTAAGGAACTGCAGATGCTGGAAAATCGAAGGTACACAAAAATGCTGGAGAAACTCAGCGGGTGTAGCAGCATCTACGGAGCGAAGGAAATAGGCAACGTTTCGGGCCAAAAGCAAAGGTTTCGGCCCGAAACGTTGCCTATTTCCTTCGCTCCATAGATGCTGTTGCACCCACTGAGTTTCTCCAGCATTTATGTGTACCTTCCATTGTGTATTTAATTGAATCACAAGGCCTGTCAGGCCTGGTAAACCTTCAAATTCAATTTGTTATTTTGTCTTTGCCCCTCTTCTGGTGTCATCAGTACTTATTTTAAAAATAAAAATGTCCTCAAAAATGTCGTCAGATTAAAGGGAAGACCGAAAAAGTATGTTGCACATTAATCACAGTTAATAGTATTTTTAAAAGGCTGCTACTATTCCAATTTCCTAAAAAAACTTTTCTGCAAATATTATGCACAGCACAACAATCTCTCTAAAGATCTGCATGCATTCTGTAGATTTTATAGAAATGTAGATTTATGCAACAACATAGTTACTCTATTCTCCAGGATGGATTTTTTTCCCAGTTTTTTTTTTATTACATAAAAAAATTAAATTTGATCCATTTCCAACTTGTATGACATTTCAATTCCCATGATAAAAGAGCTGGAACTTCAGGAAATTTTCCACTTCTAATGGCAAGAATTAGAATTTCAGCCCTTCAGCATGTACGTATTAACTTAAGTTACTGACTCCAAGTGCATAAAAACACGCATCGCTTCTCAAATGAAATGTCACACTTAAAACTAATTGAAATGAATTAATCAATTCCCTGCAGAATCAAGTGAAGTTAATATGTTAGAATGTACCCCATGATGGACCTGTTTCAGTTCACTGCACTGTGCTGAACTCTATGTCGAGATTCTTGCAGTATTTTTTGCACCACAGAGTGCATTGGAAACTAAATGAATTTTGCAAAGTTTAGTAATTTTTAAAATAATTTCAGCGTTTTTGTTGAAGGCTAACGTTGACTCAGAAATACAACATTTTACAAACCCCTGTAGTCATTAATTATGCTATCAGCTGGTTGATGAAGTTATGCAGTGCTCACTGCTGTAGTTTTTAATTGCAGCATGTGGAGTGGAACTAAAATTAAGCAGAACTCCAGACTACAGGCTGAATTCAAAGTGAAAAGCAATTTCAACACATAGGGTTTTTGTCCTATTTGGGGAGGTATTCTGTGACACACTGGGAAACCACCCACTCAGTCCACCAGAAGGCCATCTTATTTTTGTGTCCATGTTCGTTCACAATGCAAAACTCTCTTTTTCTTCCTGCTTTCACACACATACACACACAAGGAATGATCAGGGAATTAGATTATCTGGCAAAAATGCTGTTCTGTTCTTGTTAAGTACTGCACCGGGTATGTGGCGAGGCAGGATTCAAACAGAATAAATGATCCAAAAGAAAGGGCATTGCTTGGACAGCTGAAGATGCTGTTAGGCTCTCTGGTGAGATCTCCGCCAGTGAGTTGGAAAGAGTGTGAATGCAGACGGTGTCTCAGCTGGAACTAAGGAAATGGGTTGAAAAGTCCAGAAGAGGAAAATAAATCTTTGCTTACAGCCAATAATCTCACCTTGTGCACGGAAAGCAAAACAACTATTATTTCTAAGTGAAGAGGCCTAAAAATTTGTATCAGGAATCCCTGAAACTCATCGAACCGTTACACTTTAAAGACACATTGTGGAAGCAGGCCTTTCGGTCCACCAAGTCCGTATCGACCTGCAATATACTAGCATTATCCTACACACTAGGGACAATTTACAATTTACAAAAACCAATTAACCTACAAACCTCCACGTTGTTTGAGTGTGGGTGGAAACAGGGAGAAAGTACAAACTCTGTAGTTAGGATTGAACCCGGGTCTCTACCGCTGCGCCACTATGCTGCCCCGCCCAAACCAATTTGGGTGTTTACATACAGGTCTGTGAGATCGCAGAATTAGTCATCATTCTGACAAGAGTGAAGTACGTCCAGAGATTTGGCAATGCCTGTAGCTCTCCAAGATGACATTCACATTCAGAGTCCACCAGAGATCCGGGTTTGTTCCTGTCCTCGGCTGTTGTCTGTGTAGAGTTTGCACATTCTCCCGGTATCCGCATGGGTTTCCACTGTGTGCTCTGCTTTCCTCCCTCATCCCAAATACACAAGGGATTCTAGGTAATTGGCCTCTGTAAATTGCTCCTAATATGTAGGGAGTGATTGAGAAAGTGGGAAAAGATAGAACTAGTGTGCTATTGGGAGAGATTGGGCAAGCTAGGACTGTATACCTTGGAGCACAGCAGGATGAGGGGTTATCCTATAGAAGTGCATTCACCCTATCAATTCTCCTCATGTTTTTATCCTAAAGGACAACATCCCAAAAGCCTGTTTTACCATGCTCTCTATCTCAAATAGATAATCCACACATACACTAATTCCACATTATCTACAAAACATAGGGGCACAGACTATCTGCTAATAACACTGGATGCAGATACCACTTAAACCTTCTTCCTTGTACTCAATGCAGCCCACAAACACAAGCATGTCCTACATTTAAAATGATAGCTGTTTCTCTTTCCGCATATGTCAAGTTGCTGAGTTTATCCAGCACGTTCTGCTTTTATTACAAGTATGGTTAATGTTCAAAAAGCATTAAATATCTAAAAGGAAATTATATTAGCTGACCACTAATATATTGATACTGAAAGCTTGTAATAGGTTCTGAATTCACAAGTTGGACCTGCGAGTTCAAAGCCCGGTCTTCATTGGAAAAGTACACAGCAGGGAACTGCTTGTGACAAGTGGTCTTGAAAATGATCCCTGTATTTATACAGACAATCATTGGTTTCTCAATATGCACATGTATATAAATACATTTGTTTTTAAAAATTGTGGTAGTGTCTGACAGCGACCTCGTGAGTACACAGGTCTGTGGATAATAAATTAGTGGATAATAAGGATTAAGTGCATAATTATATTTACTTTGCTCCAAATTTCATGTCTACTGTTATAAAATTCTTATTAAAGGGATAGATTTCAATCACCAACTCTACCACCACTGGTGCATGCAGAATTAAAAACAGGATACATTGCCTTCTTTCAATATGCTCATTGATTTGGGATGACAGCTCAATGCTCTTGCAGACATGATTATGAATGTGACATGTTGGTGCAAATTTTTACTTGGCACAGTGGAGTTCCTCGTGGTTACAATAACTCCCTGGCTTTCAAGCAGAGTTTCAACTCTGAAGTGCAAAATAAAAATCGATCCGATAATTTTCATTATATGTTGAATGTTGTTTCTGAACCATGGTGAGCATAATTAGAGCCATACATTTGATAATTACGTCTTTTCACAGTTCTCTGTTTAAGTGACAACTTGGGGGACTTCTGTATCTGGCATCCTTTATGTTACTGAATGTAGCGCAATTGTGTTTCAGTAATAAGTGGAGTCGAAATCGATGGGCTTTCTATCCCCAAGTTTTGTCAGAACATATTTCAGAGCTAAGGATCTGCAAATTAATTGCAAGCATAATTTTATGTTTGAAACGTGAGCTGGGATGCAGGTTTGATATTAAACATTTATCAAATTACAAATCATTTACAGACAATGAAGGTTTAGGTTTATCATTGCATACCGAGGTACAGTGAAAATATTTTGAATGCTCTCCAATTAGATCAGATAGTACTATGCATAAGTACAATCAAGTCTAACTCAAGTATAATAGATAGACCAAAGGGTACAGAGTGCAGAATATAGCTCTCAGCATTATAGTGCATCAGTGCCATAGATAAAGCCTAATAATGTCTGCAGTGGGCTGGAGGTGGATCGAATGGTACCCTAGCTTTTGAAAAGACCATTCAGAAGCCTGAATATCTAGATTCTATACCAATTAACTGGAGCAACTGTGAGCAAGTATTGAAGTTTACAATCCCAGTCAGAAATATTAAATTACCACCAGAAGAACCTTCAAGCAAGGTTTGCTGCAGGAGGTATTAGATCAGCATATGATCACAAGACAATTGTTCAAGTCTTATCCACCTGGATGAAATAAGTGAATAATACCTGAACAACCTCATCAAGAATGGCTTGATTAGCCTAATCAAGAATTCATTTAATTTGAAAATAAATTGGCTTAAACACTAATTAATCCACATGCAGCCCTGTGGTCCAAAGATTCTGGTTTTACAGGAATCAAACGTAAAGGGCTTGCAGGTGTCTCTACATGCGAGTTCCATCTCCCATTTAGTGTTGATCAGAGATTCAATCAAAAATGCCAAAAAAAAAAGAACAGCAGGTCTCAGGTTTTTTTCTGTTGTGCAACTAGCTTTTGCTATGTCTTCCTTATTCTACATAATTGACCTATGATAAGTCAATGCTTTAGTGTCATGGGCAACATTACACTCTGACGTTTGAGAGCACAGAAGTAGACGGTGCAAATCCCAAATGATCTCCACACTAGTGCGCACAAAGTTATATCCCTTCAGTAGCCTAGCTTACATTTGTGTAAGGAACACATGTTGGCGCATTGAAAACATTGCATGCTAACAGTACACATATCAGTTCTGAGTAATGATTTAAAATGCTTAAGATTATCAACATTAATACATAGCATTTGGTGCACTGGAGACAAGATACCACAGAAGCAAGTAATCTAAATATGTCCTGATGTCTAACCTGTCCTTGTCCTCCAGCAATGTTGCCTGACCCACTGAGTTACTCCAACACATTGTGTCTTTTCTGGTACAGGTGCACAACCTTTTATCCGAAGATCCAAATAACGAAAACCTCCAAATAGCGGCCATTTTTACGGTCCTTGAAGAAAGGTCCTTGAAAACGTTCACCGAGGGCGGCCCGCAGAGGTGACAGCGGAACCTCCGGTCGGTCCTCGAAGAAAGGGGAACTAAATCCCCATTCATAAAAGAGAAGGTGAGGGTATATTGCGCGGGAGGGTTAATAATTGACAATATGCTGCTGCCTGCCCGCTGAGTTAAAAAGTTCCCACGGTAGACTCACGATATACAGTGTTTCGTGAGTCTTGCGTGGGAACTTTTTAACTCAGCGGGCAGGCAGCAGCAGATTGTCGCTCGCTTCAGTTTCACCCCACCTACACCCCTCTGCTTCCCGGCCATGTGTGTGACCCCTTCCCTCCCCTCTCCAGCTCCCCGCCCATTGCACCGGCGCGGGGGCTTTGCACTGTCTTCACGTCGGCGATTGCAGCAGGACCGTGTCAGGACCAATTGGACACCGACCACCAGGCCCACCGCAAGCACGGAGATCCCAGAGACCCACAGCCAACAGCAGCCCAGCCCAGCCCCACTCCAACTACAGAGGAACCTGGGTTGCGGATGACGGGGCGCAGCTCGGGGCGTCGTAGGGGCCCATCGGGGAGCGGCCACGCCGGGAGTTGTAGGGCCCTGCCCCGGTCTTGATGTTGGAGCCCCCGGCGGGCGCTAGCAAGTCCGCGGCAATTTACAGCCGCGCCGGGCGTTGTAAGGCCCCGCTCCAGGTCACTCTCAACCTCTATGATCTTTGCTCTCAACCCCGTAATTCGGGCGGGAGAAGTCGCCGCTGCCGGTGCCCCGCAAAGCAGTCTCCCACCGGAGACCCGCGAGCTCCCGGTGTCACCATCCACAGGAGTCGGGTCGCAGCAGCAGCTCGCCCCCGCAACTCTCCACGCTCTGAAGCTGGCTAGCTCCACGGAGGTAGGTCCGTAGTTCCACAGCTCCCACCGCCGCCCACCGACCCCCAGGCCCACTGCAAGCACGGAGATCCCAGAGACCCACAGCCAGCAGCAACTCCAGCCCAGCCCCGCTCCAACTACAGAGGAACACGTAGGGGCAGAAGCTGATGGTGTGCAAGGTACGTCTTGTTCTTGGGGTGGCGGATGAGGGGGCGCAGCTCGGGCTGTGGGCGAACTGCCACTTGTCGCTGTAGCGGCCAAAGATCATAGAGGAGCTCCTCTATGATCTTTGGTAGCGGCCCATCGGGGAGCGGATTCCTCTGGAGTTGGAGGGGGAGGGGGGTATTGTGCTGTTTGACCGCCCCCTGCTATCCCAGGGACAGGGAGACACAGCGGCTTTTTAGACTGGTGGGCAATCACTTCCAAAGTTCTGCCCACACAGTCAGTATACTTCTCCTACACTGTATTTCATACAAACATTTATTCTGCAAGAAAAAACGACATTGAAGACTCAAACTCGCGATCGAGTAACTGCCAGGATCAAGGCGCAAACTCGCGACCTTGCGGATATGAGCCGAGCACTCTACCACTGAGCCAGCCATTAAAATCTACGCTAAAAAAAATCCATTCCGAAGACCGACAAATTCTGAATTACGAAAAGTGTCTGGTCCCAAGGCTTTCGGATAAAAGGTTGTGCACCTGTAATTTTTTTCTAAGTTCACCTGACATGGGCATTGCTAACAAGACAAACATGACCTTTACCTAATTGTCTCTGAGAAGATGTTGGTAAGCCACTTTCTGCATTCGCTGAAGGTACTTCCACATTGCTAGTATGCTCCAGCACTTTGTTGTTTTTTAAAACCAACATCTGCAATTCCTTGTTTCCTCAAAGGCTCAAAATTAGCATTATTACTAAAGACGATTTCCAACACAAAACATCACCTATCCATGTTCTCCAGAGATGCTGCCTGACCCACTGAATTATGCCTGCATTTTGTGTCTTTTGCAAACCAGTATCTGCAGTTCCTTATTTCCACTTTTAACATTATTACTATTTCCCCCAGAATTGAGACAACAAAGAAAGAGACTACAATCTCCACTCATTTTTCAATTGGTTTTAATTCAGCTAATTTATTCTGAGAGAGCTACTTATGATTCACATTCCATGCAACCGTCCTGTACAGATTGAATGGATAAACTATCAATCCTGGCTGAATGGGCATGCATGCTAAAAGCAAAACTGTCACAATGGTTTTAAATGCAGCTGGAAACTGGGATGCTAAATGCACAATGCAAACATAGCGTACTTGCGGTGGTGATTCAATTTGTTAAGCTCCAAACTCACTCTACCTAGTTTATGATTCACATCATCCTTGACCTATAAGTGCAACAAATAATATCAAGTAACATTCTGCCAAAGAACTATTGCTTGTGCGAAAGAAAAAATAGTATTAATATCTACCTAAATGAAAGATTGCATCAAAAATAAAGCAATTAGAAATACAAATGCCTAAATTAAATAACATTAACTGTCTCTTTCCAGAATATCTAGATCTTCTTCCCATTCTCTGCCCATCACCTCTCCAGTAGTTTATTTTCAGCCTTCCTTCCAGCGTGCATATCTTTTATGTTTTGTGTGTTTACTTTTATGGCGTGGCTTTATTGCTATAATGTTTGGACCAATTTCAACTTCACAGTGTTTGAGTTATAAACCAGAGGAAAAAAAAATCAACGGGCAACTGGAACTACCCTCAATCTATCAACGCTACTGTGCAATCTACAAACACCACAGTGGTGCAGCGTTAGGGCTGCTACCTCACAGCGACAAAGTACCGTGTTCGATCCTGACCTTGGATGCTGTCTGTGCGGAGTTTGCACGTTCTCCCTGTGACCGCGTGGGTTTTGTCCGGCTCCTCCCGTTTCCTCCTACATTCCAAAGACGAACAGGTTTGTAGGTTAATTTTAGGCCCCCCCCCCTCAGTCATGACTGACCATGGGTGATGCATCCTAGGTGTTGGCTGCTTGCTCCAAACCTCGGCTGGAGCAGCGTCGCTTGTGGCTATAGAGACCAATGCGGGAGTGACAGTCTCTGTGGCAAAGGTCACATTTGTGTGTGGTCTCTGGTTTGTTGAAGCTGCTGCGCTCCTTTCTGCGTGCCCGCTTGTCTGCCGCTGCGTTCAACAGTTTCTCTTCCCCCGTTTTGAGATGTTGGTTCAGGGTACATCTCCACCTCGTGCGGTCAGCTGCAACGCTCTCCCAGGACTCCACATCGATGTCGAGCGCCTTCATATCTCTCTAGCAGACATCCATGTAACGTAGCTGGGGGCGGCGATGGTTCTCCTACCAAATGTCAGCTCTCCATAGAGGATATCTTTTGGAATACGGCCATCCTCCATGCGTTGGACATGGCCCAGCCACCGCAGACTGCGCTGCCTGAGTAGAGTGTACATACTGGGAAGGCCAGCGTGAGACAGGATCTCGGCATTGGACACTCTGTCTTGCCAGGATATGCCCAGGATACGGCGGATGCTTCTCAGGTAGAAGGTGTTGAGTCTTCTCTCCTGCCTGGCATATGTAGTCCATGTCTCACTGCCGTACAGCAGCGTGCTGATGACACAGGCGTTGTAGACTGCTATCTTTGTCTTCACTGTCAGCTTTGGGTTGGTCCACACTCGAGTTGTGAGGCGAGCGAGAGTTGTAGCTGCCTTCTCGATCTTCTTATCAATCTCTGTGTCTAAGGAAAGGTTATCGGTGATGGTGGTGCCGAGGTACGTGAACTGATGGACAGCATCAAGTTCGTAGTCGTCGATGGTGATGACAGGCGGCGCCTCTGTATCCTGCCCCAAGTCGTTCATCTTCTTCAGGCTGATAGTCAGCCCAAAGTCCTTGCATGCCCGATAGAAGAGGTCCATCAGTGACTGTAGTTCCTGCCGGGTGTGGGACACAACTGCGGCGTCGTCGGCAAACAACATGTCTCTGATGAGAGCTTCAGACTTTTGTCTTTGCTCTGAGGCGGGTGAGGTTGAAGAGCCTGCCATCTGATCTAGTATGCATGTAGATCCCCTCTGTTGCAGTGCCGAAGGAATGTTTCAGGAGCAGAGCGAAGAAAGTCCCAAAGAGTGTGGGAGCGAGCAACCAGCCTTGTTTGACCCCACTGCGGATGTCGAAGGGCTAAGAGAAGCTGCCATTGAACTGCACTGTCCCCTTCGTGTTGATGTGGAAGGATTCTATCATGCTCTGCAGTTTTGGTGGGCAGCCGATCTTTGGCACAGCCTTAAATAGGCCATCTCTGCTGACGAGGTCGAATGCCTTGGTGAGGTCAATGAAAGCAACATACAGGGGCATCCGCTGTTCTCTGCACTTCTCCTGGAGCTGGCGAAGGGAGAAGAACATGTCCACTGTTGACCTTCCAGCTCGGAAACCGCGCTGTGACTCTGGGTAGACACGTTCTGCCAGCTTCTGCAGGCGGATTAAGATGACCCGGGCAAAGACCTTGCCGACGATGTTGAGGAGGGAGATACCTCTGTAGTTGTTGCAGTCGCTTCTCTCACCCTTGTTCTTGTGGAGGGTAATGATCGTGGCATCCCTCGTGTCCTGCGGTACAGCTCCTTCTTGCCAGCACTGGCAGAGGACTTCATACAAAGGAAGCAGTAAGGTAAGGGCCTGTCCCACCATGCGATTGCATGCATCTAGCACGACCAAACTTAGTCGATTGAGGCTTACGGCCACGCGGGGCCGGTCCCACTTATCAGACGCTGGTCCTGACATCATACTCACCAATCAGCCGGGCAGGAGGCGGGCCGACTGAATGTGGACGTCGCACGGCGTCGGGCGGTGACATCATCACGCAACGGCACTCAGGGCCATGACGTCATCGCGCAACGCCACGCGCTAGGCGTACGCCGTCAAGACGCTGCGTATGCCCTGAATGCGCCTGCGGGCCGACAGGCCATTGGCACGCAGAATTTTCGGACAGTGAAGGATTTTCGGAGCCCCGCACGATGTCGGGACCAGCCCCGCACAACTCCGCGGTTCGAAGTGGGACTGGCCCCGTGCGGCCGTACGCCTCAAACGACCACGTTTGGTCGCGCTAAATGCATGCAGTTGCATGCTGGTTGGACAGGCCCTGTAGTCTTGCAATGCTTGATCAGGTCAGGGGGAATCCCGTCGTTGCCTGGGGCCTTGCCTGAGGCCAGGCTGTCAATGGCCTTGCTAAGCTATTCTACAGTCGGTTCTGCATCTAACTCATCCATGGTCGGCAGGCACTCGATGGGATCAAGGGCTGAGGGGGACGCAGTGTTCTCTCTCGAGTAGAGGTCGGAGTAGTGTTCCACCCATCTCTCCATCTGCTGGCATTCGTCTGTGATTACTTCCCCAGTGGAGGATTTGAGGGGGGTTGTTTTGCTCTGGAATGGTCCTAATGCCTTCTTAATGCCATCGTACATTCCTCTGATATTCCCTGTTATGGCGGCCGTCTGGATGTCGTCACTAAGCTGTGTCCAGTAGTCATTGGCGCCATGCCTGGCAGTCTGCTGAATCTTGCTCCTGGCAGCCCTGAGGATCTGCAGGTTCTTCTCGTTAGCTGACCGCATGTACTCGGCTAGGGCGGTGGGCTTGGCTTCGATGACGGGAGTCATCTCAGTCTACTTGTCCTCAAACCAGTTGTGCATCTTTGAGGTCTTCTTCCCAAAGCGAGCCAAGGCTGTGCGGTGCATGGTGGCCCGCAGAATTTCCCACTTCTCAGTTGCAGAGTCTCCAGGACACGAGGTGCCAAGTTCTCTCTCAAAATCCCAAACTGTTGCACGAGATCTGGACAGGGCATCTTGCTGACATCGATACAGGTTTGTAGGTTAATTAGACTCTGTAAATTGCCCCTTGTGTGTAGTGTTCCACAGCGTGATAACTAGTGTATGGGCGGATCGATGATCAGCGTGATCTCGGTGGGTAGAAGAGCCTGTTTCTTTGCTATTACACTAAACTAAAAGCGGATGAATTTGAATTGCCTGTATCGGGCTAACTTAATGCCTGCATCAGACTAACAAACAAAAATAGAAATAAGCAAAACCTAAAGTGAAATTTTCTCTGTCAGAATTACAAATGACTGAATTCTAACAGAATTAACTTTTGGGATAGTTACAATGGAAAGAAAGATCTCTCATTTCTCTTTGCATATAATTGCAGAATCACATTAAAGGCAATAAACACCAAGTTGCAACATTGCACTGCTTATGATAACCAGATGATTGCAATGAAACTTCCAAAGCATTATTTTTTGGAGGGACAGCCTAGGATGGGAATAAACCTATTAAAAACACCAAGTTATTTGCAATATTAAATTATAAATCATGTTAATGGGCTGTGCATGAAAGAAAGGGGGAATCTTATGTTAGTCGATATTTCACACCTCTCCAATCTTTCGGTATAATTTAAATTACATTTATATTGCTTCTATTAAGAATTAGAAGTAGCAGTTGATTATTCAGCCCTTCCACTTAGATTATGATGTCCTGTGCTTCATCTCCATTTACCTAGCCTGATTCATTTCCCTAGATGCCCCATACACAACAGTCTATTAATCTCTGACCTGAAAATGGCATTTGAACCCCAACATCTACAGCCTTTTGGGAGAAACTTGTAAATATTCTCTTCCGACTGAACAAAGAATGGTCTCCAAACTTACTTATAGAGACACTGGGAATACAGCTGCGGGAATCTTGAATAAAGTAAAAAGTGCTGGAGTAACTCAGCAGGTCAGTGGGTTCTGTACATTTTCATATCTCTAGTTTCCCTCTCCCCTGACTCTCAGTCTGAAGAAGGGTCTCAATCCGAAACATCACCTATTCCTTGTTCCAGAGATGCTGCCTGATCCGCTGAGTTATATCTTCAGCAGGTCAGACCACATTTGTGAAAGGAATGGACAGGCGGCGTTTTCGTCAAAACATAGCATTCTTTTCCCATATGCTGCTTGGTCCGCTGAGTTATTCTTGCAATGTATTTTACTTTACATCAAAGTCTGGCAATAATTTTAAGATAAAGTCAGCATGTTTGAAATTCCTGCCCTAAGATTGTTTTGGGAGCCACACCCTTTCCATTAATAAACCGTTTGAAATCGAGCAGTAGCAGACACAAATGTAGATCTAACAAAACAAATTGTTGTTTCATTAGGTCTACTTCTCCGCCACCATTTTAGCGCTGACATCCAAGAGAGACTCCGGGTTGTGGTCTCTCCCCATCCGTTTGGGTTTTTGGGACGATCGGGAGACTGGGAAGTGCCTAGAACAGCGACGTTTTGCGGTCGGCTGAGCTCTCTCCTCCGCCATGCTGCTCCAGACAGTGTAAAGAGAAAAGTATCCACCGTGCCATGGGCAGAAATACCGGAGGGGGGGGGGGGGGGGGACAGGGGGACACGTCCCCCTCATGTTTTGAGAGGTGGGGGACAATTCCCCCCCCCCCCATGTTTTGTAATCCGGATTTTGAAATTCGGTGAAACAAAAATCTATTAAAAATCTCCGCGAGACAGTGGGGGTGGGACTGATGATCGAAGGAGGGCGCCGATTAGACGAGAGAGACATTAGTCAGCAGGCAGTGGGGGCGGGACATCATGATTCAGCTCAATGAATGGAGAAGGGAAGTGTCGGTCAGAGGCAAAAGTAGGGGGGTGGGACTGAGGATAGAGCGTGGTGATAAGAGGAGGGAGACGTCCTGGTGGAGGAAAGATCATAGAGCGTAGCTTGAATCAGCCCGTCCGCGGGGCCTTAACATTTTAAGCCCGGCACGGCTTAAAATCGGCCGCGGGATCTTCCACAGCGGTCAAATTGCTGCGTCGAGGCAATCGAGGCTCCCGATGTTGAAGCCCCCGCTGGGGAATGGAAGATCCCGCGGCTGGTTTTAAGCCGCGCCGGGCGATGAAACGCCCTGCGAACGGGCTGATTAAAGCCCCACGATCTGCGGCGGACAAAGCTGCTGTTGCCAGAGTTGTGAGTTGGTCACCAACCAGGTCAGCTCCCGATGTCACGGCAGAAGGGGGGTGGGGAGGCCGGCACCAAAAAAAAGTGTCCCCCCATGTTTCGATAGCGATTTCCGCCCCCTGTACCGTGCAGCCCGCACCGCTACAATGTTGTTTTTCTTTCCTCACAGCTTTCGATCCCAGCACCCAGTCACTCCGCACCGCGCAAACTAACCCCACTCAGCGCCCGCCCCTCCCTCCTCATTGGCCGCAGCTGACCGCCCAAACGGCGGTCCCTTCTATTGGGCCAGCCTGGGGTCAGTCACGCAGGATGACGGTCAGCCTGTTTGTCTGGGTCTCGCCGTGTTCCCCCCCCAAGCGCCATCTGCAGTTCGATTGGTCAGGTCGGGTGTTGATCAAGGAGTCGTCACAATGCTGGCAGCGCGCAGCCGCGGCCTCTCACGCTATATAAGGAGCGCGCAGCTGATTAGGGAGGCGGGTCACACGCACGAGCAGTGGCTCAGGAGGGGCCCGGACGCCCCAGCACTGGGGACATCTGCAGCCCGATCCGGCACCAGGGACATTTGCAGTCCGATCCGGCACCTGGGACAGCTCTGGCATTGGGGAAATCATCCCGCGGGCCGGATTGGAGCCCTTTGTGGGCCGGATATGGCCTGCGGGCCGGTAGTTTGACACCCCTGGTCTAGTTTATCACTATTTCTCACAGTACCCCTAGTGACTTCTTGCGGAACCCCAGCATACCGGGGAACCCCAGTTGAGAAACACTGCTCTATCTAGTAAGGATCCTTAAAAATTACCACTTAAAATCAGAGCAAGAGCAGGTTCCCTTTCTCCCTATTCTCTACCTTCTACGACCAGCCAATTACTGACGCGTCACAAGGCTTCCTCCAAGTTACTTCAGAGATTTATTTTCATTTAGTGATTTCTCATTTATCTTCTAGTCGACCAACAATTCTTCAGGTTTATTGCTATTATGCAGTTTCAAACAAAAAAATACTCAAAGCAAGCAAGCAACCAAGTAACAGATAAAGTAACTGTCACAACCACCAAAACAATTTTTCCATGATAAAATTCGAAATATAATGTTTTTACAATTTTTTACTTAGCATTTAATCTTGTCGTTAAAACCTTAGAACAGTGCAGCACATGAACAGGCCCTTCTGCCCACAATGCCCGTGCCGGACATGATACCAGGTTGATCAGGAAGAAGTTAGATCAGGACTACGGGATAAAAGAGAGCAAGACCACTTACACTACTCCTACAAAGCTCTTGTACAGACAGGAACAAAAAGCTGATAATTTATGTGGTGTGTTATTATCTATCTTGGTTCCAAACATCAATGTTCCGCAGTGCAAGAGCGTGGCATTGGCCAAATAAACAACAGTTTGCAGGCTCTGTAAATCTAACACTTCTGACATTTCCCCAATTGCCAAAAATCGAAGTCGGTGGCAGCGAACGGTAATATGAAATCTGGCATGCTGAGACAGGGTACAATAATAAAAATTTCCTCAAATAGGCAGGGTTGTCATTCAACAACCCAGTGTAGATTATATATAAAACAGTTCTTTAATACAATGATGTGTATCAGTAACTAGTTTGTTTTGTTCATTTGTACAATGTGTATTTGTAACTAGTTTGCTTTTTATACAGTTCTGTTGCCAGAGTCCGATGATGTTCACTTGAATTAAAAATGAACAGATTTTGGAATCTATAAACGTTGTTCCTTGCAAAAAAAAGCCTGAACAAAACTTTACGGAAGATCACTACCATTAATGTTTTAATGCTTGCATTTTAAAAACTTGCCTCAAGGACTTGTAGGTCAGAATTAATTCAGAGTTCTTACAGGAATCCCCTCAAAGCCACTCTGATAAGTACTGTAACTCCAGTAATGTCACTTTAAAATAATAGCCACTCTAACTATACTGCATTTGTACAGTCCTGCAGTAAAAATGGATTGCTTCATTTCACAAAATTATTAGCAGCAGCAAAACGTGGTCCTTTTGTGCCGCCCTGCAACTTTATTGCTTCAGCCAGCAGATTTAATACATGCCAGTTTGTATTAGGATGTTACTGCACCCTTCCAATACTAATCGCCAATTATGACTCTATTAGCCCTACTTGGCAGCTCATTTGCTCTTGCAGCAGCTGAAGGGGACTTGGAGTAGAACCTCTGGTCCTTTCCTTTCTGCTTCAATGAACGCAGCACAACTGCTGTCATCTGCAGACAAGAATAAGCCAGGACGGCACCAGCTTCACATAACTACACCTGACCTTCTGACAACTTGGGGGGAAAAGTACCTGCCTAACCGCAGCAAGGAGCTTCCTTCAGATAGAACACTGAGCAAATTAAAGGCAACACAATATATCTGAGATCAGCCCACTCGACACTTCATTAAATTGCTGCTATTTCTTCTTGTACAGCACTAATAGAATCAGTGGCCTTGTTAGTTGGTGAGTAAAGATCAATCACGTACAGAGAGTCACACTCTTTCTGCTGCCTTATAGAAAATTCAGAGTTTAAAAAAAAGTAAATTGTCAGAATCTGCAGTGGCCTTAATGTAAGGTACTTCAACAAAATACCATCCCACATCCAACTTCAATCGGTAAAAAGATATACTCAGCGGGACTTGTTAAATCTGGCTGTGAACACTGTGGCTTAACATGTAACTATTTGGTCTTGGTCAAAAGATCATAATGTGCATATGTAAAAAGGCACTTAATTGCCTAAGGGCCTTGGCAGAGAAAAAGATAATTGCACCAAAGCATTAAAAGTGCTCTACTGAGGATCCTACAACGTGAACACCAGTGGCATAGGTGGATATGAACACTATGGCTCAGATGTATTGCAATGTTTCCCAGTTCCTGCAATTTAATTCAAGTTCACCATCGCCTCAATAAAGCTTCATTATTTAAATGTATTTGTATTTGAAATTGCTTGCTAAAGTGAATCCCACTCGCCCTTTAGACCCAAGTGATTACCAAATAAAAAAATTAACAGTTCCTTCCTTCCTTCCTTACAATCGTGGCTTAAAACACAAATCAGTAAATCTTAGTACAGCCCTGGTACTTCATAATTATTTCAATGTATTTCAAAATGCAAGGTGACTGACAAACATTCGAGGGGGAAACAAAACTGCATGGACAGGTGACATTTCAGGTCAGGCCGCTTCTTCAGACTGGAGTATGGGAAAGAAAACTAAAAAAAGATGTGGGAGCAGGACAAAGCTTGGCAAGTGATAGTTGGATATAGTCAAGTCAAGTCAAGCGAGTTTATTGTCATGTGTCCCTGACAGGACAATGAAATTCTTGCTTTGCTTCAGCACAACAGAACATAGTAGGCATTGACTACAAAACAGATCAGTGTGTCCATATACCATTATATACGTAAATACACACACAAATAAATAAACTGATAAAGTGTAAATAACAGATAATGGGCTATTAATGTTCAGAGTTTTGGCCGAGCCAAGTTTAATAGCCTGATGGCTGTGGGGAAGTAGCTATTCCTGAACCTGGTCGTTGCAGTCGTCAGGCTCCTGTACCTTCTACCTGAAGGTAGCAGGGAGATGAGTGAGTGGCCAGGATGGTGCGGGTCCTTGATGATATTGCCCGCCTTTTTGAGGTATAGATCCCCTCGATGGAAGGGAGGTCAGAGCCGATGGGAGGAGAGGTCGGGTATACTTGTGCTATAAGGTTGCATTGTTTATAAACATAATTTGCAACTCATAATTCTCAATATATCTCCAATTATTTCTGGTCCCGTCTTATTTCTGCTATTGCAAGTAATTTCTGCAACTTTGGAGATGCAGCTTTATTAATACAAGGATTTTTTTTTTAATTGCACTGGACCAGGGTAGAACCTAATCAGGAAAATATATTTTGCATTTAGTTAATCAAAAAAGATTATAGATTGTATGAATTATATATACACAGGATAATGTGCTTTTAAATTAAGGATGTAACATTTGTACAAGTCAGTGGAAGTATTTTTGTTGCAACACTTTATCCTATCTTTCTTCATATCATCTGATTTAAACCAAAACAATGCAATTCATAATTGAGAACTCAGCAACATAATGCATGGCCCAGTCAACTGTGAAATGCAGAATTATTCACTCTTGCATTATATTAAACAAGAGTCATCTGCAAACAGTTTACAACTGCAGTACAATCTCCGTACTCTGGACAGTTGATAAGTCATCAGAATCGCTAGCTTTAAGATGGAGGCAAGTAACTCAAATTCTACTTACTGTCATACAGTACCATATACCATGACTGAATTGGCAACTGTGGACTCATGAGCTGCACTTGAAGCAGTTAAACCTTGAACTTATCAAATGCATATATTTTCTCCAGTTGGCAAAAATTGAGCCAATATACATTTACATAGTCATGGAAAACATTACTCTGCAAAAAATAAATTGAAAATGCAATTTGATTGCAAAATACATCATGCAAACATGCTCAAATTAAACCAGAATGCTGGCAAAAATGTGCTGATAGGAAAGCCCTTGGAAATTATCCAAAAAGGAGTCAGATGTCAACAAGAATTTGAAAATTAACACACATTGCAACATGGCATTTGAATACTTCTTAGACCTTAAGATTTAAGAACATAAGAAATAGTAGTGGGAGTAAAGTATCGGTTCCTTCAAGCTCTGCTATTCATTAGATCGTGACGGATCGCTCATTACCAGCTTCTCTCGGTTCTGCTCCTTTTTTCCTGCATCAGCCCCACGTCCCTTCATTCACCTTTGTAATCAAAATCTGATTTTTTTTGGAATGAACCTCTACAGTCTTTTAGGTTCCAAAAGAATTCCAAAGATTTCACAGTCTCTCAGTGGCGCAGTCTCTCGAGCAGCACGGTGGCGCAGCGGTAGAGTTGCTGCCTTACAGAGCCAGAGACACGGGTTCGATCCAGACTAAGGGTGCTGTCTGTATGGAAATTGTACTCTCTACTCTCTCCCTGTGACCTGCAAGGGTTTTCTCCGGGATCTCCAGTTTCCCCCCATACTGCAAAGCCGTACAGGTTTGTAGGCTAATTGGCATTGGTAAAATTGTCCCTAGTTTGTGGAGGATACTGTAAGTATGTGGGGATCACTGGTCAGCGTGGACTCAGTGGGCCGAAAAGCCTGTTTCCACTGTATTTCTGAACTAAATTTAAAAAGTGAAGCAATTTTCCCCATATCTGCATGGCCTCTGCCTTTAGCTGAACAGTTACCCCTGGTTCTAGACAATGGAACGACCGTCCCGAAATCCACCCTATCAAACCCTTGAAGCATTAGGACATAGAACATCACAGCATAGGAACATGCCCTTGCCCACAATATCTGTGTCAAACATAATACCAAGATAAACTAATCTCATTTTCCTGTACATGATCCATATCCATGTGTCTATCCATCAGCCACTTAAACATAATTAATGTATCGGCCTCCGCCACGACCCCTGGAAATGTGCTCCAGGGATCCATCACCCTGTGCGATAAACTTGCCCGTACATCTCCTTTAAACTTTATATGTGTCAGATATCTATTATGTTATCGCCACCAAAGGAACATTTACCAGCCCGAGGACCTCAACCATGGCAGTACAGTGACTCAGCTGGTGGAACTGCTGATAGACGCTCTGTCTCACAGAGCCCGAGATCGATACCGACCCCTGGCGCTGTCTGTGTGGAGTTTGCACATTCTCACTGACCAGGTGGGTTTCCTCCGGGTGCTCCAGTTTCCTCCCATATCCTAAAGATGTGCAAGTTTGTAGGTTAATTGGCTTCTGTAAAATGGTCCTGCTAGTGTGTACGGGGTGGATGAGGAAGTGGGATAACAGAACTTGTGTGAATGGGTGATCAATGGTCAGCGTGGACTCTGTGGACCAAAGGGCCTGTTTTCATGCTGCATCTCTAAAACAAAAACTATATATTCACCTTGGTTTGTTTGACTTTCATTATTCCGATTACAAAATAAACTATAAACAAAATATAAATTAAACCAATATTTAATAGATATCATAAATAATCCTATTCACATTGAAATTTAATTTAATTTGATCAATCATTTTTCTCCATCAAGTCTGCTTAGCCATGATTGAGGAAAATAAAACAAGTCACTTGTATATTCAAAGTGGAGTCTGATCCATCGGAGATTTAATCTTTTTATAAATAATCCCAAAGTCACAGGAAAAATACATGAGCATTGCTGCCTTTGCAGTTGTTGGTAAAATTCTACCACAGTTTTGGAAGATTACAAATTAAGAACAAATTCACGTTTGTATAGACTCAGGATTTCAGCAAGCTCTTTGTAACTGATAAGCTGCCTTGAAAAACATTCACCCTGTCGTCAGACGCAGCAGTCTAATCTTGTATATCTGCCTAATCCAGTCTAATCAGCCATCTCTGCACACATCGCTATACTATAGATTAGATGTCATGCTCTTACTCAAGTACGAGTGACGAAGTATTGTAGGTCCCACACACGACTGATAGGTGATTAAGACAAAATAAAATTGTAGATGTCGGTTTATAGAAAAAGACACAAAGTGCTGGAGTAACTCAGCGGTTATGGGTAGGTGACTTATCAGGTCAGGACTCTTCCTAAAACTCGGGTGATGATTCTGGTCGTTACCCTTCTTCAGTCTGAAGAAAGGTCCCGACTTGAAACATCACCTATCCATGTTCTCCAGAGATGCTGCCTGACCCACTGGATGCCGCAAAATCGGTGGTGGACACGTACTTCTTTTATCTGGAGATTCAGAAGCTGAGGGTTGACCTGAAGGAGGTATATTAAATTATGAGGGAAGATACTTAGTCTTTTTCACAGGGTGAAAATGTCAAATACTAGAAGGCATTGTTTTAAGGTGAGAGAGGGGAAAAAAGTAGATGCAATGGCAACATTTAAGAGGCATTTAGATGGACATGCAAGCATATAAACAGACAGAGAAATGAGGGATAAAGACCAAGTGTGGGAAAGTGAGATTAAGTTAGATTTGCTTCTTAGCTGGCACAAACAATGTAGGCTGAAGGGCCTGTTCCTGTGCTGTAATGTATTATGCTCAAAGTAACATAGAACATAGGAATTTAGGGAATTAAATGCAGAGTTTCAAATTTCAGGCATAAAGGTTCGATCAAGTCTACCAAATTGACACTCTAAAGCAAACACTTAAATAAATATTTTTATGAATTTGAGTAGATCTATTTCACCCAGAACGAACATTTTTAGTGGCACAACAAACAATCTTCCTTTGCAAAAAAAAAAGCAAAACAGGAATAATCTTTCAAAAAAACTGGCAAGTGTTTTTTACTGAATATCTTTCAGGCTTCAGGGCAATCAGCATATGCTTCCATCAAATGAACAGAGACAAATTATTTATTCGACAGAATCATTTACAATGTAGAAGGCGATAATTTGGCCGATATGAGTTTTACCAGTTCTCTGATAGAACTTTCCATCCAGTCTCACACGCTTACTCTGGCTAATTTAACGATTTTTGATTGTAAATTCTATCAGTGCTCAGGCATGTTATCCACATTGCAGCACAAATGTAACTAGTGCTACACTCCAGCTGTGTGACTATCGTGGAGATGTTGTCATTTCCATTGCAATTAAATAATAGAATCCATCCACATTAAGTTTAAAACTAGGCAAAGATTGATTAAAAAAAAGAACAAATTGCAAGTGCAACCACAATGGGGTAGTTGCAAAAGTAGTGCTTTTAATAAATAAAATCTAAAGTTCTCCATTCATGAAAACAGAGTCTAGGATCAGGAGAAAAGGCTCTCTCCCTGCTTGTATGTCACATCTTTAAATCCTTGCCATTGACTGAACACATAGGCTTGATGCTTCTCATGGAAAAAACCTGTTCAGTATGTTCGCCTGAGGGTATATGAGAAAGAGAGGACCATTAGAAACACGTCAATGTCAAGGCTCAATTTTAATTTTAGTTTAGATTAGAGATAGAGGTGGCTCACCATGTCCACGCCGGCCATTGATCAACTGTTCACTAGTCCAATGTTTTCCCACTTTCTCATCCACTCCCTGCACACTGGGGGAAATTTTTTGAGACCATTTAACCTACAAATCCACGGTCTTTAGGATGTGGGAGGAAACCGGAGCACGCAGAGGGAACACATTCAATCATAGGAAGAACGAGCAAACTCCTCGCAGACAGCAGCCAAGGTCAGGGTGGAACCCAGGCCTCTGGCACTGTGAGGCAGAAGCTCTACCAACTTTAAAAAACAAAAGCAAACACCTACAACATGAGAAAGAAATTAAGGAAAATAAAAACTGCATAAATTGACTTCAAAAAAAATGTATCATAATGAACATAAACAATTTCTTTGTTAAAGTTACAGAAGAAATGTATTTAAAAAAAACTCTTCCAGAGAGGGAACCATGGTTTAGTGATCCAAGCCAGCTATTATTAAGGCTGCTTGAAGTTTAAAATAAGCTTTAGTCTCGCTGAACAAACCTGACCATTTGAGAGGCAAACACGGTTAACGTATCATTATAAGAACACTAACAGAAATAGTTAAGATTAGGTGGTGAAAATTCCCCAGTCCCTGGCTTCTAATCAAAGCCAGCAGGCATTCTAATAAATCACTTAGATGAATTGCTGCTTGCATTATGTGGATCACGCTTGAAGTGTGACATTCTAAGCCAATTACTTCCTTTAATTTTTTTGTTAATAATTTCCCTCTTTATTACAACTTTCCTTTGCATATCAGACATCTCCCAGATCATTTCATTTAAGTTGTTCCAGAAATAATGTTTTTTTGGGTGGTGTGATTGGCTAAGAATATGCAATGAAGAAGGGTAAAAAAAAATCGTCCTTTAGTTAAAATCCTCGAGCCAAAATCACCTTTTCTTTGCAGCCTTGATGCTGCTCCTCCATCCTATACCGGCTACCCCTCAAGCTTTGCCATAATTATGTGATTGATTTACTGCATTAGAGCACCACTCCTCGTTGCATGGTTTTTATTTTTTACGTGGCTCCCTTTCTGTAATTTATTGCCGAAGTCGATTGATTTAAAAAAATGTTTTGCGTAACTTTGTTTCTCTACCGCACGATTTATGGGACAAGCTTTCAAAAGACCACAGTATATCTGAAGACAAAGAGTGTCTGGAGGAATGGGAGAGTACTCCCCTCATGCTGAAAGGGGGTTCTGCTAAAGTACAAAAGATGATGAATCTCAGTACTGGAATTCACATTTAGTGAAAATGCATTAATCACAAATAGAAATATAATTTGAAAGCAAAACGTAAAATGTTATTTATATTATTCCATAATGGTGTACAAACCCACTATACAATAGAATAGTAAGCTATAGACTTGCTTACAGCAACTTTGCTGCCTAGGATAGAACAGAGATCTCCAGGGAATGCAAGGATATGAGTTTTGTGCAGGCAGATAAGAATCAAGATTGGCATCATGTTCGGCACAGATATTGTGGGCAGAAGGACCTGCTCCTGTTCGGTACTGTTTCTATGTACCTAATTCAGTTATGATGAGATATTGGATAGGCTGCGTTTTTTTACCTTGGAGCAGAGGATGCGGAGGGCGAACTTGATACGTATACATAATTATCTGGGGTGAGAAGGTTCATAGGAAGAAAGATTTCCCCATGGCAGAGGTTGAAGACCGGAGGGAACTGGTTTAAGGTTTTTGATTGTTGCAAGATGCAGTATGGGAAACAGGCCCTTCAACCCACCGAATCCACGTAGACCATAGATCACCCGTTCATACCAGTTCAGCTACTAGATGGTTGCAATAGACAATGGGCCGAAAGGCCTGATTCTATGTTGTATAACTATGATCTCCAATCTACTGTGCTGAACTACAAAACCATAGAACATAGGAGCAGAATTAGTCCATTCGACCCTTGCTGGGCCGAATGGCCTAATTCTGCTCCTATGAGTCTGTTCGCCATTCACCACTGGTTTTGAATCGAAAAGGACAAAAAGTGGTTTTATAACGCAGTGGGTAAACCAGCATGTCTGGAGAACATGACCAGGGAACGTTTTAGGTCATGACCCTTTATTAGTTTTAACTCTGCTGCTCGAGACACCCGGATATGCTGGGAAATTAAAGGTGCTTTTGGCAGCCAACAATAAGGTTATAAATTCCCAAACCTAATGACCAGAGCTCGAGGTAAACAGCCATTATTCCGCCCTAACAATGAATTTCTAACATGTGCCATTGTAATATTTTTAATACCCCTTACAAAGCATCATTGAGATATCTGAGAGGCTGTCTATTAGGTGTCAAAGATTGCATTTTGTGCTCTGAATGCGTATGCAATACTTACGGCTTGAAACTCTCTCAAATCCCTTTCGTATTGTAGGCTCACAGGATGTAAAGCGAGATGAGCTACATTTCAATAATCTGGACCAGAGTCAACACAGCACCACCCATTCCCTGGGTTTTTGCATTCTTTAGGATTTTTTTCTGTTTAACATTGTTTTAATGCTTAAATGGTTAGAACCTATGTTTAATACAACTTCAAGACTACTAACACAATAACACAAAGATTGCAGGTGTTGTTCCATGGTGTTAATACCAACGGCTTCAATGTGCAAAGGTGTTCTCCTAGCTAACATGTAGGTATTGAATTTTGAGCACACCAAAAGGCTAGTTATCAAAAATATCCACTTTTAACAAGACTTGCTGAGGTTTATACTTTTTTTTCAAATAACTCAGTAAAATTATAGACTTTAGACTTAGAGATACAGTGTGGAAACAGGCCCTTCGTCCCACCGGGTCTGCACCGACCAGCAATCACCCCATACACTAACACTACCCTACACACTAGGGACAATTTACAATTTTATTAAAGCCAATTAACCTACAAACCTGTATGTCTTTGGACTGTGGGAGAAAACCGTGGCACTCAGAAAAACCCACACAGCCACAGAGAGAAAATGCAAACTCCATACAGACAGCATTCTTGGTCAAAATTAAACTCGGGTCTCCGATATTGTTGGGCAACAACTCTACTGCTGCACTACTGTGCCGCCCATAGTGGAATCCAAAATGAGGGGTCGTAAATAATAGCAAGTTACACATAAATTTAGTCACACATTTACTCCAGGAATGGTCAGAAATTTAAGACTGGTATAATTAAGAGAAGCAATTGTCAGAATGAGGCCACAAGCAAACTGAAGGAACAGCACTTCACATTCCACTTGGATGGCTTACAACCCAACGGTATGAAGAGTCCTGACCCAAAATGTCACCTATCCTTTTCCTCCAGAGACACTGCCTGACCCACTGAGTTATTCCAGCACCATGTGTCTATCTTTGGTATGAATATTGAATTGTAGGTAACTACCACACCCCCCTCGCTTCTTCCCCCACCCTTTCTTTTTCACACGTTTCTCCCGTGCCCCGCCTGGACTATCACTTATGTCTCCCCACCACTTCCACCTGCATTCCTTCCTCTAGCTTAACAATTCACAACTCTTCATTCTTTTTGTTTCACTCCTTCTGTCTTTTCAACTCTGGCCTTTATCCAATCATCAGCCTACCATTAAATAACCTTCACCTGTATCCATCTATTACTAGCTTGGCTTTGTCCTGCCCCCATCCCTCTTCCAGCTTGCTTCCCCCCTCCCACCACCACTATAAAGTCCGAAGAAGGATCCCGATCCGAAAGGTCACCCATCCACATTATCCAGAGATGCTGCCTAACCCGTCGAGTTACTGCAGCATTTTGTCATTTCTGATCATTTTCCTTCACATTCATCCAAAATGAGCATTGCAAACAAGACCAACATTTATCACATATACCAAACTGTCGAGGAGATGTTGGTAAGCTACTTTCTACATTCACTGAAAATACTTCCACATTGCTGGCATGTAGAGTGTGTGAGGATTTTGACCCAGTGGAGACGAACAAAACAATATTTCCTAGTCAGGATAGTGCACAGCTAAGAATGGAATTGAGAAGTGCTGGTTTAGAAACCTGGATTTGTTAGCAGAAAATAACACAAGTCTTGGGAATTCCATGGAGAAAATGATAGCCATTAAGATATTTTTTTAATGTTATTCAAATAGTACTGCATATAAAGTCAAATACTTAGGATTTCTACATAAATCATAACTAGGCTTGTGAAACCATTAGTGATTATGAACAGTTTTTGGATCACATCCCATGTAGTATTATACAATTTGAAAATTTTATTTTAGTGTTCAGCATTTTTTTATGGACACCAAAGTAATTTACTTTAATAAAGTGTTGAATTGCAATATTCCCAAAGTGACTGTACAGAAGATGCTACGTAAACAGCTACACGATATTAGTCTCCACTCCCCATACACACTGACCTATTGTTCACAGTATTAGCCAGCAAGCGCTTAACACAATGTTATGATATTGCTCTGTCCAATTTTAATAGAAGCGTTAATATGTTTTGTGTTAATTAATCTTACAAAATGGCCCAAAAGTAATCCCTGCATTACTGCATATGGCATTTATTTCCATCTTGATGTTGCTCTCCTAATTACTTAAACTTTGCATCATCCTGTTCTCTCAGTTTATATACATTTGCAAAGCTCCTTCCCTTTCCCTGGGCCTTTCCAATAACTTATCAAGTAGCTTTCACAAAAATAAAATGTTGATGAATACTTAAAAGTTCTAATTTTTAACGGACTCTTTAGATTTCAATATTCTCAGGTGAAGGTATAAATATAGCAAAATACTAAATCTTTCTATATGCTCCATATTAATCGAAGCGCCCTCCCCTTTCTTGCAGATGTATTTCAAATTTACATACCCATCATCAATTTCAAGAATGAACTATTTATTTGGAAAGCTTTGATCCATTTCAGGTTTTGAAACTAAATTTTATTTGTATTTGGAAAAACAGTCTCTGTATTCAGCATTACCTCAAAATATCCATCCAGATTTAATCTATTCAACGGATATTTTGAATTGCTATTTACACAAGAAATATCTCAGAATGTAATATTTTTTAGTCCTTATGCCATCACCTATTTGTGGTGATTCTCATACTATGAGGTGAATTTTAATGCTATGGCATGAATTTTCTTGGAGTTTAGCCCAATCTCGTCTCCATACCTTTGGCAGGGGCTCCATCTACATGCATGAGCGGAGCTTCCACTACAGGCGGAGTACAAGGAGAAACTCAGAACTCATTCGCCACTCATCCCACCCCATCACCTCTCCTTCCCCTTATTTTTTTTTAAAATCCTAAGCATTCAGCTACATGTCTACATCAACTGAGTCAAAATAGTTACAAAGGACAGCAGCCATCTGTTACTGATCCTGTATCCCACAGTGCTTTGAATGTTTCCCACAGCTTTCTCCAAATGTATGCACTTACTGAAATCTTAATATGGGCTATTCTGAGTTTGGTAATTATATTTATACCTTTTTTCTCAACCACCTCCCAAATATTAAAAAAAATCGTTCATGAGCTTTTGTCCAAGACTTTGGTGAGGCTACATCTGGCGTATTGTGCTCAGTTTTGGTTACTATACTGAAGGAAAGATGTTGTTAAGCTTACGAGGACATTGCCAGGACTTGAGGGCTGAGCTATAGGGAGAGGTTAGGCAGGCTGACACTCTATTCCTTGGCACAGGAGGATCAGGAGTGATCTTAGAGATGTGTATAAGATCATGAGGGGAATAGATAGGGTAGAGTCTTTTACCCAGAATAGGGGAATAAAAACTAGAGGACATAGATCTCTCCCCACTCATGTTAAACATATTAGAAAATTGCAGGGCAACATTTTCCAGATATATAAGGAATGAGCTGACAGAGAGTTAGTTGAGGCAGATACCATAACAACATTTAAGACATTTGGACAGATACATGGATAGGAAAGGTTTAGAGGGATATGGGTCAAACGTGGGCGGGTGGGATTAGTGCAGATGGGGCATCTTGGTCAGCATAGACGAATTGGGCCGAAGGATCTGTTTCTGTGACATTATGAATTATTTTATTCCTCATCGCGTTTCTTTTCTCTTTGTAATGTTGTGCTATTTTTTTTATTCTTCTCAGGGTAAAGGCACCACTCTGTTATCTAATCTGAGCTGCCTTCAAGGAGATGATACAAACAATCATTTGGTGATGGTATGCTCACGGTGTCACCGTATTCAAGTGTCCAGTAAATACACAAACCAAGCTTAAACGGACCATTTTTCAAAATTAATGTTTTTAATGTCAGTACTTGTTTTACTGTTTAACAGTGGCTGAGAGAATAAAAAGGTTATCAGATTCTATATGCAATTTTTCTTCTGCCAACTTTGGAAATTATTTCTGTATTATTATTGTAAATGATCTAGAAATATATTTAAATTTGAAGCAATGTTACAACTCATTTCTTCCAATTCAAAAAGGACATACGGAAATATTTAAACATAGAGTCAGGTAGACACAAAATGCTGCAGTAACTCAGCGGGACAGTCTTCAGTCTGAAGAAGGGTCTCGATCCGAGGCGTCACCCATTCCTTCTCTCCAGAGATGCTGCCTGTCCCGCTGAGTTACTCCAGCATTTTGTGTCTACCTTCGATTTAAACTAGCATTTGCAGTTCTTTCCGATACAAACCTAATCATAGTCATACAGCACAGAAACAGGCCCTTTGCCCTAACTTGTCTATGCAGACCATGGTGCCCCATCTGAGTTAGCCCTATTTCCCTGTGTTTGCCCCAAATACCTCTAAACCTTTCCTATCCATGTACCTAATCAAGGGTCTTTTAAATGCTGTTATAGTACCTGCCTCAGCAAGTTTGCCTGACAGCTTGTTCCTTTTACCCACCGTCCTCTGTGTGAAAAGGTTGCCCCTCAAGTTTCTACTAAATCTTTCCCCTCTCACTTTTAAGTATGTGCTCTGGTTCTTTATTCCCCTACCCTGGGTAAAAGATTCTGAGCATTCACCTATTTCTGAGATATTTTCTTTCGGAAGCAGGGCTAAGCTTTTATCGCTGTATTTTCAACAGTACAATTCTCCTGTTAAAAACTATAAGGTGTTTCTCATGCTATCCTTTACGTGCAATGTCAGAAGAGATTTCCTTTTATTTCAAATAAGTTATATGGTGTATCCAGCTGAGCAAATATTATAAATTTTATAGTTACTATAAATACATGAACGACAAAAAATATTTTCTCCGTTTCGCGAGCATAATTAAAATCGAAATGACATATTAAAAGCACTAAAATAATGGGAGTTTATTCAAAAATAAAATTATATCATAAAATAATTCTACTCAAAAACAATATAATACTTACTTTCACTGCAAACCAGAAAGAGATAAAGTGCAGTAAAATAGGGGAAATGAGATTCACTTCATTGCAAAATGATAACGGACATTGCTTACTAAAAATGTCCTATTAATCCAAAACTCTGTATACAAAGGATGGGGAACGCAAAATGGAAAGTTGTATTCAGATACCTAGATTCTAGCTATAATATAGAGATATGTCAATAGCAGCAATGAACTTCCTGCTTTGAATCAAGTTCAATGAATGAATTGGATGAATCAAGTTTGAATGAATTGGAAAAGAATCAGAATCAGAATCAGAATCAGATTTTATTCGCCAAGTATGTTTTGCAACATACGACGAATTTCATTGGCCAGGTCAGTCATACAATTAAAAGCAACAGACTCAAAAACACATTTTAACATGAACATCCGCCACAGTGACTCCTACACATTCCTCACTGTGATGGAAGGCGAAATAAAGTTCAAGTCCTTCCCTTGTGTTCTTCCTTGGTCGGGGGCCTCGGGCCCCCGTTAATGGGATGATCTTGACTCCCGTAGCCGGTGGCGTTCAGGCCCTCCGCATCGAGGCATTCAGCTCCTGCATCGGGGGGTTGTCAGCTCACCCATGTCGGGCGATCGAACCTCGCGTCGGGGCAGGTTCAACCTTCTGCGGCGTTGGATCTCCTGACTTGCCTCTCCCGAGACTGCGAGCCCTTGATGGAAAGTCCGCAGGCCGCAGTGGGAGCGTTCCCAGGCAAGGGAGCCACTCTGATGTTAAGTGGGGCTCACGACAGTCCGAGGCGGATTTCAGCTCCAGCGATGGTAGGCCGCAGAGCCCGGAGAATGTGATCCAAAAAATGATCACATCTCCGGGAAGGTAAGAACCTGAAAAAAAGTTTCACCCGATCCCCGCGCCCCCCCCCCCCCCCCCCACATAAAACAAACCGAAGTACATTAAATCAAACTTTTAACAAACACTAAAAATAACAAAAAGATGAAAAAAATGAACAGACTGCTGGCAGGGCTGGCCATCTCCCCGGCGCCCCTGGTGCCCACAACCAAAGTAACAGCTTGGTGCATAAATTTGGTGGGCCGACGTGCCAGTTTCCATGGTGTATCTCTAAACTGAAACGAAACTAAACTAAATATAATTTATAACAGTGAAACATGAGTTGGTTTGCATCCCATCTATAAACAGAAGAAAGCACATCTGTTAAAACTCCAGTACAATGGATGGCAACCCACTGGAACCGGTAAAGTAACCCAATAGTCTCAGAAATTTCTGCACGCTCTGGGCATTTTGATCCATCACATTGAGAAGGGGGAAAAAAAAACATTTTGGTCGCTTGAAACGTCTGCTAAGCTCTGGCTGCTCAAACACACACTAGTCTTCCACTCATAACCTGCCAAGAAAAATATTTGTCTGAATGAAGGATTGTGCAAATCGCTGGATAATGGTAATCTGCTTGACAAGCCTACAAATTTCAAATAGCATCGCAGAGAAACCAGTTCATACACGAAGCCTGTTTCATTTGGTGCAATCAGTTCACATTTCTAAAATACTTCTGTAAATAAATGTTCAAATTTATTTTATGTATCATGAAGGATGTATCGCATCTTGACATGAAAAATATCAAGTATTCCCAGCAACTGATTGTACAATGGCTTTTATCCCCCTCTTTCGCCTTACTATGATAGGTGTAAGGTATAACAATGATCATAATTGTCAGATACAAAGAGTAAAAAAAACAAAAAATAGAATATTCTGTCAATAAATAAGTAAATTTTAATCTGTTAAATTACTATAAATATATTTGTCGATTCCAAATTTAATATATACCAGCTCTGCAATCATGAATTAAGAAAGCATGTGGAGAATATGAAGGTCTACTGCATTTACTCACTGTGGCAGATGCTAATGCTTTCACCCAAAATATACCATCAAAAATTATTGCTGAAATCACAGGCTACTTGACCTATAACTGGGTTTTACAATCTGGTCACTTGCAATAAAACTGTAACGGGAAACTTCAAGAGGCTTTTAAGATGTGAGCGGCTGCCTACTTCATGACTGTTTTAACTGCACATAATCAAGATTAACTAAAGAAAGGAGAGCAAGGATAACGAAGTTTTAATGCCACATTTGGATAGCACAATGACCCAGCTGGTGGAGCAGTTGCCTCACAGCTTCATCAACCCAGGTTCAATCGTGACCTCTGAAGCATGGTCTCCATGCGACCATACAGGTCTGCTCTGGTTACTTCCCATGGCCAACGAAGCACAGATACATTGCGTCATTGCCACTGTAAATGGCCCTTTGTGTCAATGGGTGATAGAACCTGGGATGAATTGATGGGCAACTGGGGGAAAAAAGACTGGGTTAGTGCAGAGTTTGTGTAGATGGGTGTGTTAATATAAACAGATGGTCAATGCAGACTGAGTGAGCTGACGGGCCTAGTTCATTCTTTAACTCTATTAAAGAAATATAGTCAATTCAGGAAGCGAAGTCTCTCCTCAACTTACAGCTCATCCTCAATCGTGTGAAAGCGTCATAAAGAATATGGGGTACCATCAACCAATAATGGACTTCCCACGAGGTTAATGACCAACTTCAAATTGGTCAACTTAAATGCGGTCTCACACATGACTCTAGACATGAAAACCAAACATGGACAATGGACCACATCATTAAACTATTGCTCAAGACAGAAGTTTGGTGGCTGTTTGCTAAAATTCCAATACCATTCTCTCAAAAAACCATAAAACTGGAACATGTCATATTGCATATATAATCATCATATGATCCAACAGATATATATATATTGAATCATCCACACATGAAATTTTACGATTCAACAACATAATGTAGACATTTTACACAATGCTGGAACAGCAGTCGACTAAAGTTACCAGTTTGACTGCATTAATTTGATCGAACAGAGCATTTTTTGTGCAATAACATTTTCTGGCATTGCTAGCATCGACGGAACTGTAATCGACGGATCCATCCATTTTCTGTCATTCAGAATTACTTAATTGTTAACAAGATAATGTAACATAATTTCCCTGTGAAACAGCTCATTTTCTAAATGAACCCATGTTGCCAGAAGGTCTTGCATACTTTGGATAAGTTGATATGACAGTGGCCTCTCCAGTTAGGCCCACCTGCTCCAAGAATTATTACATTCACAAATATTTTTCTGCTCATTTCTTCAAACGCAACCACTGCAGCATACCAATTCAAGTGTTCCACTCTGCAAAGCACCAATCTTAATTCAGATTGCCAAGGACGTAATGCATACAGCTCTTGTTTCTTTTACTTTGAACAGGCACCTCCCATGACATGCAAACCAACATCAGAAAGTGCTGTGATAGCTGGTTACTTACCATCGACTTGGTAAAAGGACGAGCCAAGGAAAACAGTAGGGTGTACAGCCACCAGCTGCGGTGTATTGAGGAGTACATCATGTTTCCTGGATGAAGAGTGTTGGATGTTACACCATGAGGTGACAGGCGGCGATTCAGCTCATTCGAGAAGAGAATATTGCAGTGCTTCGAACGATTGTAAGCCAGCATGGCCCAGTAATCTTTTTTAGCAGGAGAAAGCAGACTAAAATCCACCTTCCCCGAGGAATCCTTTATATCTGTGAATCTGAAATACATATGCAAAAATGGTAATTTTAAAACTTGAATGAATGTGCTGAGAAATATCAATTGTTTCTCCTGTTTTGGGAAAAAAAATGCAGGCATTGTCAAATGTAGTTGAAATTCAATTCACAAGTACAGTCTGAAATAACTTTTAGCACTAGCACTAAATGCTTGCGATAGTATGATCCATCTGTTGTACTTCCCTCCAGATAATTAGATCAAGATCCTCCGAGTTCCAGGTTTGATTACAATGGTGCCTTCGAGTTTGGCATTGATAACCACATTCTATGTGGATCCGAAACCATTCTGGACTACTCAACACTTGGATACAAGCACCCATCCTCAACTACAACTTGTTGGCACAGAACAAATATATTTCTACCAAGAATGTTTAATTATCATGTGCCAAAATGAGAACAATGAAATTCTTATTTGCAGCAGCGATACAGGCTTGATGAGACATAATTAAAAAAATTAATAAATAAATAACCGTAACACTAGTGCAAAGAAGCCCAAAGTCAGTCACCCAACCAAAGTCCATAGTTCAGAGTTTATTCAGTGTTCTGTAGTGTTCAAGAGCCTGATAGTTGTTGGGAAAAGCTGTTCTTGAACCTGGTGGTGATGGCTTTCAGACTCCTACACATTCTTCCCGATGGTAGGAGTGAAATGAGAGTGTGGGTCTTTGATTATGCTGCACCGTCAAAAGATCCCTTCAAAGGTCGGGAGCATCAGTACTCAACTGTACGAGTACAGGACAGTATCCATCGACATGCCGAATCTCCTCAATCTTCTAAGTAGAGGTATTGATGGGTTTTCTTGATGATTGCATCAGTGACTATAACCAGTTTGCTGGGAATCACTAGAACATTACCCCATAGAAAGAGCCTATTCAGCCTGTCAAGCCTTATGGCCCTGTCTCACGGTGCAAGTTCACCCACAAGTGATTCCGAGTGAAAGAAAAAAATCACACTCGTGGTTGTCTACGAGATTCCAAGTTTATGTTCACGAGTTTAAACGAGTTCCCACGTGTATGTCTAAGTTTGCCGTTTACTTCTGATTTCTGCGATGTACCAAGTTCCTCTCCCACGTTACCAAGTTCCTCTCCCGAGTTACTCTTGAGCCAATCCTGAATGAAAGCCTGTTTAAGTATCAAATAGACGAGCTGGACAGCATCTCACACAGTAAGTATATTCTGATTCAGTATTGAAAGTTATTCAATTTCAGAACTTAAAAAAACTAGGCAGGATCTCGGTCCCGCACTCACTGCCATTGTGCAGCAAGGAAGCGGTAGCGGCGAAGCAACAGTGTTAAATAAGACAGCTCCATCCTGCGGCAGAGTAGGACCACAGATTCAGCACGGCCACATCTATTGATATGACCCACAAAGGAAAAATGCGCACCATCCAGTGCGTTTCTCTCTGCTTCATATATGTGGGAATTCCCTCAGTATGGTCACTCCCGCGGGACAGGCAGAATCTCGGGAGAGAAGGAATGGGTGACGGGATGACGTTTCCAAAATTCTGCTGCGTCTTTGTGTTACTCCAGCACCGTGTGTTCACTTTTTGTCAACCAGCATCTGCCCTTTCTTGTGTATGACATTATTTGTATCCGTGGCAGTTGCTTGTCACTCCCTTCAGTTTCCCAGGGGGTCGAGACGGGACTGGAGTTGGGAGGGAAGGTGTGGGGGGGGGGGGGGGGGGGGGAGGGGAGGGGAGTGGGGGGAGGAGGGGGGGGTTGGGTGACTTAGTACGGGAGACAAGTGGAGGGGAGGTGTACTGACTGTGTGGGCAGATATTTTGGTAGTGATTGCCACCAGTCTCAAAAGCCACTGTCTCCCTGTCCCTGGGATAGCAGGAGGTGATCAAACAGCACAATCCCCCCACCCCCTCCATGCCAACACGAAAGGCAACGATCCCAAGGCTTTAGCATCAGAAACAGCGGGCAGGCGACAATCGCCCGCCATAACGCGAGAGAGATCATGCACTATTGTGGGTCTCCTTTGCACGTCGGTGTTTCTGTCTTTCTCCATCTCATTGTTGGCCCTGTCTTTCGCCGCCCCCACCCCCACCCCCACCCCTCTGCTTCCCGGCCATGTGTGTGACCCCTTCCCTCCCCTCTCCAGCTCCCCGCCCATTGCACCGGGCGCGGGGGCTTCACACCGTCTTCCCGTCGTCGACGCCAGCAGGTCAGTGCCAGTCGCCCCGGGGGGGGGCAGCTGCTCGGGGGCTCTCTCCCAGCATGGCCGCGGACCAGGGGGGGGGGGGGGGGGAATGGGAGTCAGCGGGCACGCCGGCTCTGCCACACCATGGACCGCCGCCAACCAAGCCACCCGTCCATGTCCACACGCTCGGTAGAACAGGAGCTGAGACTGGGAACTGTACCGCCCTTGCCCCCTCCCTCTGCAACTGCAAACAATCCCACTCTCCTGCTCACCTAACCCGCCCATCCCTTCTCTCTGGGTATTGAAGGCGCTTCTGACCTGCAGTGTGCAATAGTCACCAAAATACACTGCATCTTTAGAAAGGAAAAATACAAAACATGTCAATCCCACTGGATAGGCCTTTGTCATGGTGTTGTACAACACGGAAACAGGTTATTCGGCCCAGCTTGGCCATGCCGTCCAAGTTGGCGTCTTGGGGTTATCCTATTTGCCTGCATGTGGCCCATAGCCCTCTAAACCCTTCCCATCCATTTTTCTGTCGTTAATAACCTCAAACAAATTCCTGCTTCAGTTTCCTGGGTCCAACTCTTCCCCCTTTCCAAGGTTAATCGCTCCACTGTTTATAATACTCTCTGCATTATGAAGTCCTCGACAGTGAACCCCATGGGCAATCACTACCAAAGTGTCTGCCCACACAGTCTGTACACTTGTCTCCTGTACTAAGTCACCCCAACCCCCCCCCCTCCCCTCCACTCCCCTCCCCCCCCTCCCTCCCCCCCCCCCCCCCCCCCCCATCTTTCCCTCCCAACTCCAGTCCCGTCCCGACCTCCTGGGAAACTGAAGGGAGCGACAATCAACTGCCACGGATACAAATAATGTCATACACAAGAAAGGGCAGATGCTGGTTGACAAAAAGTGAACACACGGTGCTGGAGTAACACAAAGACGCAGCAGAAATTTGGAAACGTCATCCCGTCACCCATTCCTTCTCTCCAGAGATGCTGCCTGTCCCGCTGAGTTAAAGAGTGCCCACGGTAGACTCACGAATCACTACGGTAAACTCACAGGCTACTACATTCTGCCATGCATCTGCCCACTCACGCAACCTGTCCAGGTCACCCTGCAACCTCCTAACATCCTCTTCACAGTTCACACTGCCACCCAGCTTTGTGTCATCCGCAAACTTGCTAGTGTTGCTCCTAATTCCCTCTTCCAAATCATTAATATATATGGTAAACAATTGCGGCCCCAACACCGAGCCTTGCGGCACTCCACTCGCCACTGCCTGCCATTCTGAAAAGGACTCGTTCACTCCTACTCTCGCACTACAACATCACATGCTAAAAAGGATCACTGCAATTGTAACCTATCTCCACCCTCCCACAATACACATATCTATTTGATATTTAATACTATGAGCAATCATTGAATGTTTTATTTAACTTAATAGCTATGACAGGTTGTTTCTAAGAAATGTCTATAATGATTTTTTTTCCCCACAAGTCAGAAACAAAACAATTTCATTAAGGGTCAATTAACACTGTGTAGCTAACAGTGGTACAAAATCAGAATATTCCACATCTAATGGGCGGCTTTGATGGCCTTAAATAATTAATGTATGGCACATGGTTTGGTACATTTACAAGTTTCAATAGAAGAGTTTTGCCTTGTCAGTTTCCAAAGCTAATCTCTTCAGCAGCCTCCCACTGTGAACCAGCAGGTGTATTCTCAAAGCCAATGTATCATGGTGATTACTGCACAGAGGTTACATATAAATAGTTTTGTTTTGAAAATGGTGGATTTTGAATGAACTGGCAGCGGCACCTATTCCATAAGTCCTGACGATGTCTGCAATTTTATAACTAACTTTTCTCTCTTCAAAAATGGGCTAGGTTTTAAGGATTATTTTAAAGAAGTAGAGGTAAAGACTCCGAGCGATCCGGCAAGACATGTAAAAATTTAAAGAGCAAGATGACGGCATAACCACTGATAAAAGAGCAATTAATAGTGGGGATGCACAAATCATAACGAGATGACAGCTAAGACACAATGCTTTGTAGGACTAGACAGTAGTGCAAAGGTAAGGAGGTTCAAAGGCAGCCAAGATAGTTAAAATCAATGCACACTTCCGTTTAAAGTCTATGTGCAGTTGGTCAATGAGCATTGACATGATAGGTGAACAAAATCTGGTATGTTAGTTTCTGGGCAGCAGAATTTTGAATAAACTTGCATGATCAGGAAAAGCCAGTCAGGAGAATATTGGATGCATCAAGTCTCAAGTTCAAAACCAAAGGATGAGAGTTGAAACAGTGGAGAGGATAGGTTTGGGCAATGCTTCAAGTGGTAGGCAGACTTCAGCGATGGAGTGGATGTAGAACATTGATTATTACTTTACTTTATACTTTAGAGATACAGCACAGAAACAGGTCTTACAGCCGGGGTCCGCGCCTATCAGTGATCACCCCCTACACTAGTGACAATTTACAGAAACCAATGAACCTACAAACTTTGGAGTGTGGGAGAAAACCGGAGCATGCAGAGAAAACCCACATGATCACAGGGAGAATGTAAAAACTCAGCACAGACAGCACTCATAGTCAGGATCAAACCCAAATCTCTGGTGCTGTAAGGCAGCAATTCTGCCGCCCACTGCAGCAGAGGAACAGACCTTCGGCCTACAATGTTGGTGCTGAACGTGATGCCAAGGTAAAATAGATGTAGCTGGACTGGTCTTGAGATCAAAAGTGTGCCATCAAGATGACAAAAGTTCTTGTTTAGCTCAGATAGTTGAGAGTAACAAACCTAATATATTTTTTTAATCAAAAGCTTTGGGAAGAATCATTTAAATTTGTGTTAAATTTGCAACAGTGGAGAGTGGAATCTTGACCAGTGGTCACTGGTCAGCGAGGACTGATGTGGTTTTATTTCACAAACTTATAAATCAAGACCTTAGGTTAACCTCAATAATAGAGAAGTCTTGCATAAAGGGAATTGAAAATTTATGAAGCCACAGAGCCTTACTAATTACAGTAATTTTAAAATAGGCTGCACACATTTAATTTGATCTAGAGTAATTGCTGCTTTTATTCATTATCAAAAGAAATTTGTGCGCAATTTTGTCTTAACCTCAAAAAATAGTCACGAAGTCTGAAATTTATGATGTGAGGAGTGTTTGGCAAAACACTTCTCAGGACTCGAGGGAAGAGCTATAAAATGAGAATTTTATTAAATGCACAGATGCCATTTTGATTTAAAATGAGCTATAAACAAAGTACTGAGTTTCAAAGTGTAATGCAAGTCCGATGTAGGCTGCTGCTCGGTGAAACTTTGTAATTGATCAGCAAAACCACACACATTATTGCTCACAGATAGACCCAAAATAAAGCCTGAATGAATACTGTACAAAAAAATCTGTGTTTAAAAAAAAAACTACTGACACGGTCATGGCTAAACTTCATGTAAGCACGATCATGAGATGACGCGGCCAATTTCTTATCTTGAGTAATCTGCCTCTGCCTCCGGCAACAGAATGGATTCATTCCAGTGGGTAGTAGGTGCCAACATTGCCACAGGCAATCTACAATATTTTCCGCGCCCTTTTCTCTTCCATAACCAAGCAACATATTGAAGAAGTTCACCACCTTCCGCGGCAAAGCTTGCTATGTGATTCATCCACCTCATCCTGCTAGTGTTGAGATGGCAATGGTGGTGGCAAGGGAAGTTGCAAGAACATGAGCAAAGACAAGGGCTCGCCCATCAAGGGCCGTGCACTGGTGTAGCTGATAGAGCCACTGCCAGGCAGCTCCAGAAGTTCAGTCTTGATACTGACCTTGAGTGCTGTCTGCGTGGAGTTTGCACATAATCCGTGACCGCGTGGGTTCTCTTGGGTGCTCCAGTTTCCAACCACATCTCAAAGGTGTGCAGGTTTGTAAGTTAATTGGCCTCTGAAAAATGCCCCTGGTGTGTTGGGAGTGGTTGGGGAAAGTGGGATAACATAGAACTAGCATGAACGGATGATCGTTTCAATGCTATATTTTTCAATCAAAAACAAACCTCCAACACTCACCACAGATCAATCACAGAAGGAATTCGTTAGAATCTCGACTTGGAGGTGGAGTGGAATCATAATCTGAAGATATGCTATTTAATACTGAAACAAGGAAAATAAACTTCAGATGGCGGCAAGACTATTCCATGCAAGAGAGTGTAGACGCTGAGATAATGTCGATATTCAAGACTTGGGTGGAAAGAATTTTGGACACAAAGAGAATACAAAAATATAGGAATATGATGTGAAGGTGGAATTGGTGTGGATTAAATAATAATATGGAAAAGGGTTTAGGAAACCATATGGTCCATACAGCTGGAATAGTTAACTGTAAGGATTAAGCACCTGCATTTTCTAAAGAAACTATATGGTCCTTCTCCAACATCAAAGATGACTTTAAGATGCTTGGAAAATACAGCTTGGTTTTGCAGGTTAAGGAAATGTCATCAACACATGACTTCTTTCAGCTACGTTCCTGCGAACAGAATTGCAATTTTTTTTTACACATGTTTACAGCTATAAGGTTGCACAAGTGATAACTTTACGAGTATAAAGAAGTACTTTATACACGTACTTTATAATAAACACCACTACCTGTCAAGAGGAGGGGAGGAGAGGGGGAATTTTAAAATATAACTGCTTACAAACCAGAAATTAATGTAGCAGGATTTGATGTTACTACATCTATAAAAAGGACTGTGACATACGAAGTACCAAACAATTTTTTGATGGAGCATGAAACAAAGAAACTACATGGTGATGTTTAATTGTCTCTGACATAATCGTTAAATGCCAGATGTTAATTTTTTTTTTAACCAAGTATTATACATCTCACTGATTGAACAAAGGTATAATATAGTCAGCTTAGAAAAATATAGCTGTTACTTGTTTAGAAAAATGTGGATAAACATCAACACATTATTCTAGGAGGAGATTTTTTTGTAAATTGTAAATGGGAAATATTTGTGTAGTGATGACATGTGCTTTCACGGGAGCGGGTGAGAAATGATTTTATTTTACCATTTTTTCTTTATATGCAATTACATGCAAATAAGGTTGCTTTTTAATTTTCATTGCTGACAGATCATCCATCAGGTCCAGTTAATGGGTGATTAAAACTGTAATACTGTCAACCAAAACTTAGCAAATGTGATACAGTATATCATCGATATAAAGATGCTAACACCTATTAACAGTTTAAGCTAAGTACCAATATCTTATGAAGAAATAATGAAAAAAAATCTGGAAATATGCCCAAAATTTTGTGTCTGTGTTTGCTTAGATTGAAAAATAAAACACCCTAAAGACAATCGCTTGCCGTTAAGACGTGAATACAATATTTCCATCGAATAGTCTCCAAGATTCCATACAGTGTTGCCTTTCCCAGTAGCTAAAGAATTGATATTCCACCCACGTAAAACTAAAGACCAGTCAATTATATGAGTGCATCATCAAGTAATTGATTGAAGTTATCCCAAATCCATTATGACAAAAAACACTTGGAGGGGCAAACCCAAAAAATGAAAATGAATACTGCACCAACGATATAAGCCATCACTGACTAAACATCCAAACTGAGATAATTATGAGTTTTCCCACAGAACACACAACCATCCATGACCTACCCTGAGTTCAAACTTTTTTAATGCATTTGCAAGACACAGATGTTACAGATGATGCCTAATTTTATCACCCATTCTTAATCTCCCCCAAGTAATCTATAAGATTCAACTCTATTGGTGGGTATGGAGTTAACTATACAGCAGACCAGCAGATTTCCTCCCCTAAACAACATTAATGAACCTGCTGAACTTCTACAATCATCTGGTCATTTCACCGTTACATTATGGAATCTACCTTCATTTTAAAGCAAGCCCAGATTTATTTTGTTAGTCAAACTTAAATTCCCCAGCTGCGAAGGTGAGATTTAAACTCATGTTTCTGGATCAATGGTCCAGAACTCTGGCTTTTGGTCCAACACATTAACCACACCTCTGGTAATTCTTTTCCTCTACCTTGGGCCAAGATTAATAGACATACGTGAGTGATAATATGGCAGAAGGACAACTGGAGAGTTCAGGCCATCATAACCAGTCAGATTATTCACAAGGTCAACAATGACTCCTTTTGCTGTTGGTTCCAGGATTCAGTTCTATTCACAAGTACATAGTAAAACATCAAATGGCTACACCGGGGCACACTCCATTCCAGCTTGGATGGTAATGTGCAAGTAACACTTGCACCTTGAAAGTCAATTCTACCAAAAATCTATCGCATTGACATACAAGTTTCTGGTCAACAGCAACTCAAAATGAACCAACCACATAAATATTATGGCTGCAAGAGAACAGGTCAGAAGCTGGATATCCTATGCTGAATAACACCCCCTTGCTGCCATTAGGAATACAACAGGATACTCTCCATCTACCAAATTGAGTGCAGTTCCAGAAACATCCAACTCAGAATGATACAGCGTAGAGTAAAGGGCCTGTCCCACGAGCATGCGACCTGCATGCGGCAAGCGCGGCCAAACCGGAAGCGGGGGCCGCGTGGAGGTCGAGTGATCCCCGTACAAGGCCGGTCCCACCAGCATGCGCCTGCATGCGGCGAGCGCGACCAAACCAGAATCGGGGGCCGCGCGGAGGTCGAGTGAGTGACATGAAGTTCGAGCGAAGTCCGCGGGAAGTTCGCGCGTGACGTACGCCGTCGAGGCGGTGCGGGGCGGCAAGCCGTTCCCGCGCGGAATTTTTGAACACGGTCAGTTTTTCGGAGCCCTGCGCGATGTCGTGACCAGCTCTGCACAACTCCATACGGCCCCGCAAGGTCGTACGGCTCAAGCGATCACGTTAGGTCGCTCTTGCCGCATGGAGTCGCATGCTCGTGGGACAGGCCCTTAACCCATTTGACTGGGACCCCATCCACCATCCCTCCCTCCACCACCGCAAAGCCTCTTAACCCAGCAGCGTGTTTGTAATTTCTACATTTTTTGTTTTTTAGGGTGTGTCTAGTGTCAGTTTGGGTGTCTATCGGTATGTCTTATATGGGGGGTGGGGGTGGGGGGGGGGGAGGGGAAAGGGGGAAACTGCTTTCAGCCGCCTCCTCCACGGAGAGGCGACTTTTTCCATGTCGCCTCCCTCGCGGCCTATCATGGATTGGAGCGGCCTTTGCCGGAGTCGGGCCCGGCGCATCGGCAGCAGGCGCAGCATGGACTTCCCATCGCAGAGCGGGCGAACCCTTGCTGGGGGTCGCCAGAGAGGAGTGCTCCGAATGCTGGCCTGGTGTCGTTGACATCATGGGACTGTGGTCCGCGGAGCTTCTTGCCATGGGCGTGGCGTGGACTTACATTCCGCAGTCTGGGATCCCTCGTTAGGGATCGCCGGAGAAGAGCTCCGACCGCCGGCCTGCGGCCTATAACATCCAGAAGCCGCGGACTCCGGTAGGAAAGTGCGATTCGGGACCTCCAAGCGTGTGTTTCAACGTCCCGACTGAGGTTTAAATCATCCCGACGAGAGGGCCTGTACATCGAGGGCCGTCTGTAACGGCGACTACAGGGGGTCTATGGCCCCGACCACGGGCGAACAAGGGAGGAGGACTGGCTGAACTTTGTTGCCTTCCACCACAGTGAAGAATGCTGTGGTGGATGTTTGTGTTAAATTTTATTGTGTATTGTGTGTTCTTTTAAGTGTATCGCTGCTGGCAAATTCATTTCACTGCATGTAATGTGTATGTGATGAATAAAATTGACTTTGACTTTGCATATTGCCATTCTTTCAATGGAACTGAACATAGGGCTGAAATTCTCTGCCTACCAATTCTTGGACTGTAATGGTTAAAGGCAGGAGCACATCAGCACCAAGATTTGGGGAATGAGTAATAAATTGGGGAATAAGTAATAAATGATGGTCTTGCACACACATCTCATAATGAAACACGCAAACAATTATTTACGCGGTAGAGTTGCTGCCTTAGATCGCCAAAGTCCCAAACTCGAGCCTGACTACTGGTGCTGTCTGTGCAGAGTGTGTACATTCTCTCTATGACCACATGGGTTTTCGCCGGTGCTCCGGTTTCCTCCCACATTCGTGTAGATTTGTAGGTTAATTGGCTTCTGTAAATTGCCCCTAGTGTGTAGGGCGCAAAACTGGAATAACACAGAATTGGTGTTTCGTGTGATTATTGGTCGGCGTGGACTCGATGGGCTGAAGGGCCTGTTTCCATGCCGTATCTCGAAACTAAACTTACAACCAAATGCAGTTAACAGTTCAATAGCATTAAGTATGGAGCTAAAAAAAATTCTAACTTCAGCAAATGCTGCAATCAGTAGTACATCTGAAGTCAATTGTGTTTATTTTAAATGTTATAAAGTGATCATTTTAAACCGAGTTGAACACTGCAGGCTTTTAACACCAAGCTTTTCACTGTATCTCTGAACACGTGACAACAAATAAACCAAACCAAACAAGGGCTACGCCTAGATTAAGCACTCAGCCTCTTTGCAAAGTCAGCAATGTTTCTTAATTTCCCCGATGGTCCAATATATAGAATCACCCTGACACGTACCATGGCATCCAATGGTGTGAAACCCATTCCATGTCTGTTCTGCCGGTTCACGCAGCTGTGACCCACTGATGGCACAGTCACACAAGCAAAAACATGTGATCATGGTGCCCGAGTGTTGCTGATGGGAAAGTCCACAGGAACCAAAGTATCTTGGATAAGTCTTCCAAGTAAAATGCTTATCTCTGACGATAGCTCTCCATTAGGCCCTTGTTGCAACACATTTTGTTTAACTCAAGATCAAATCAAAGCTGCTTCCATTCCAATCAATCCATTGGAAGCCTAAAAAAACACCAATCATCCAATCTATGCTCGTCAGTTTATGTCAACCCTCCATCCAACCTCAAATCAATCCCAAGGAATCCTTGGATCCAAAGGAAGATCTAATCGGTGTGTAAAATGTGCAAGGCCAATCTACAGTGTCATAGAGTCATGCAGCACAGAGACAGGCCCTTCAGCCCAACTTGTCCATGCTAACCAATATGCCACATCTACAGTATACTACACCCATCTGTTTTGCACCTTGTTTGGCCCATATCACTCTAAACCTTCCTGTTCATGTACCTGTCAAAATTTATTTTAAATGTGGTTTTAGTACCTGCCTCAACTCCTCCTTTGGCAGCTCGTACCATACAACCACCACCATCCGTGTGATAAAGTTTCCCCTCAGGTTTCTATTAAATCTTTCCCCTCTCATATTAATGTCCCCTGGTTCTTGATTCCCCTACTCAGGGTGAAAGGATCTGTGCATTCACACTATCTATTCCCTTCATGATTTTATACACCTCTATAAGATCACCCCTAAGACCCTTTCCTGAAAGCTCAGGCCGTCGAGTGATAGCAACTTCCTTGTAAATCTTCTCTGCATTCTCTCCAGCCAAATAACACAGTGCACAATATCTTGGTCCTCCTATGGGAAAGAATCTTGCATCCTTGGGTCCTCGATATAAAACGTTATTGGCAAGCAAGCATTTTCAATTTAATGTGCCCTTCCAGATGCTGAACAATTTCGGCAATGAAAGTGGTATTAATATATATTAATATATATTTTGAGAAAATGTTACAATATAATGATACCTTTCTCAGCAAACACTCATCAGACACAAGAAATGTAATATGCACACAATCTTTCACGTTTGGCTTTACTTTGGCAAACTATGGCTCAAAACTCATGGCGGATCACTTTAAGGCAGCAGGGTGGAAAACTGTCAGTGCTAAAAATGTTCAAAATTGTGACCCATCTATCTTCTATACTTAACTAAAACTTTGATCTTGTTATCTTCCGGTTTGGTGGTCTTTCTATTTGCGCATAAACGGTTCGCAACAGCGCTACGATTTTTCGCAATTCACTCACCGTTCTCCTATGCTGCGAATGCACCAATTGTTCCAATTGGTTGAATATCGTAAAAGTTAGCGAGGTTTAAAAATCTTAAAAACCGCGGGTGCGCAGATCGATCTCTTCTCCTGCCAGTCAGCGCCGCGCGGATTAGTCTCTTCCCCTGTCATTCTCTGGGACGGTCCGTCCCTTCCTGCGACATTGCGTCTTTACTGGAGCTGAAGATGGCTGGCAGTGATTTCCAACCAGAATTTCGGAGTGACCGGAAGCAGCCCCGCCCCAAGCAGCAGCCCTACCCCAAGCAGCAGCCCCGCCCCAAGCAGCAGCCCCGCCCCGAGCAGCAGCCCAGCATCGGAGACCTGACCCAGCCCAGCCCGGATTCGGAGATGTCGCCAAACGGAAAGCGGAGACTCTGATCCCGGCGGAGGAGAACGACCAGCGACCAGCGCCCGCTGTGAGTCCCCATCACACCGATAATTCCAGCCAGTACCACTCTGGTGCCCCTCGCGGGCTCCTCCTCCCCCGTGATGCCCCCCTCTCCCCCATGGCTCTTCCCCCATGTTTTCTCCGAGCTCACACCCCCCGCCCACACACACCTCTCGCCCAACAAACCCCCCCCCCGCCCACACACCCCTCCCCCCACAAGCCCCCCTGCCCACAAACCCCCCTGCCCACCCACACACACCCCCCGTCCGCCCCACAACCCCCCCTCCCCCACAACCCCCCGTCCCCCACAACCCCCCCTCCTGCGAGTGGTGGAATATTGCATTGGGGGAATGGGTTGTGTTGGGGGACCAGGCCTCCCGTGTGACTGGGACCCAACGGTCGCACTTAGTCTAGTTATATTATAAATATTAAGAATCCCAGGCAAAAGCTACATTGCAAGATAAGGACAACACAGTGGTAGAGTTGCTGCCTTACAGTGCCAGAGATCCTGGTTCGATCCTGACTATGGGTGCTGTCTGTACAGAGTTTGTACTTTCTCCCCGTGACCGCATAATTTTTTCCGGGTGCTCTGGTTTCCTCTCATACTCCAAAGACGTAAAGGTTGGTGTAGGTTAATTGACTTTGGTAAAAATCGTAAATTGTCCTTAGTGTGTAGGATAGTGCTAATGTACGGGGATCACTGGTTGGCGCAGATTTGATGGCCTGAAGGACCCGTTTCCGCACTGTATCTCTAAACTAAACTAAATTAATCAGAACCAGCCTAAAAGAGGCGTAATGGAAAAGTAAATAAATTGGAAATGTAAAAACCTGCTTGAAAGCTGCTGGAAATATTGTGACCCTTATCACCAATTCTCATCTTGGTCTTTCACATACATTCTTTGACATCTTCTTAATCAATTAAAAGTCCATCTCTGATAAGCTCCTGATTCCCTTGGCTGTCAGACGTTCACCTCTATCCTTCCAGTCCTCCTATCCTACTGCATTTGTCTCCTGAAGTGATAGAGAATCAAATAACCACTGCAGAAGGTGCGTGAAGGGCATAGGATAGCTTTGAGGAATTTGAAACCACAGCTTGAACTTACATCAGTGAAATAAATACAGTAATTAGAGAGATAGAAAACAAACTAAGGGGCAGTACAGTTGTGAAAGGAGGATCAGAGTGATTGCTGTAAAGTGAAATTAGAAAGCTGGATACACCAGCAGATCAGACAATGTTGAAACATTAACTGCTTCTCTTTCCACACATACTGCCTGATCTGCTGAATGCTTCCCATATTTACTGTTTTTATTTTAAATTTCCACTATAATAGGATTAAAAAAATAGAGAACGAAGACATTGCAGATGTCCTAGAATGGAAAGTCTCATGTGGGGAACAGAAGTGGCAGAGATGGAGAAATTAAGGGATAGCATTTTAGCAAGAAGTAGGGTGGGAGGAAGTGTATTCCAGATAACTCTGGGAGTCGGTTGGTTTGTACTAGAAGTCAGTCAATAATCTGTCCCTGTGATGGGGACAGAGAGATTAAGAAAGGGGAGAGAGGTGTCAGAGATTGTCCCATCAAATTTAAGGACAGGGTAGAAGTTAGTGGTGCAGTTAATGAACTCATTGAGCACTGCACAGGTGCAACAGGCAGCTTTGATGCAGTGGTACTTATCACTTAAATACAACAATAGCAATTAAGGAGTCAGTTAACATGATCCAGTCAAGATTTTCCTACCATGGATGCATTAAACAGTTTGCACTAAGTCTATAAAATGGAAAGGTAAACACTCAGAATGCATTTCTTCAAGCAATAGTGTCCGTGTTATCGAAAGATCCAAATCTTCGTAAATAGTTCAGCAAGACCATTGAAATTGCAATCAAGAACTAATTTATATCCACTTTAGAAGGTGAACGATCGTATTACTTTGCAAGTTTCACTTCTGTTATCATTGGCATACTATCCTGTTCTGGATATGAAAGGAAGCTTTGTTCCAAAGAATCTTTTAAACAGACCAGATTGTCAAAATAATCCAATTTTACTGTGCCTGGAACCCCACTTAGCAAAGGAAAAGGAAATAAAATAGCGAGTGCACCAGAAAGTGAAAAGTGCATGTAACTAAAGTGGATAAGCAGGCTTCCACAACAGACCGCCCTGGGTTACCAATGGGTTCTGCTTTACAGACGTCCTTTATCGACTTTGTCCATTAGTTGAACAATACACAAACTTCACTCAATAAAGTAACCATATCTCCATAGTTTGGTAATAAATGAGGCCAATCGCACACAGCGTAGCGGTAGAGCTGCTGCCTTGCAGCTCCAGAGACCCTGACCTCTGGTTCTGTCCGTACGGAGTCTGTACGTTCTCCGTGTGATCCTGTCGGTTATTCTCCAGGTGCTTCGGTTTCCTCACACATTCCAAAGACGTACAGGTAGTAGGTTAAAGGCTCCAGTGAAGGGCCTGTCCCACCAGCAGGCGACTGCATGCTGCGAGCGCGACCTAACGTGGTTCGCTTGAGCCGTACGGCCTCGCGGGGCCGGTCCCACTTCGATCGCCGGAGCCGTATGCAGTTGTGCGGGGTTGGTCCCGACATCGCGCGGGGCACCAAAAAACTGACACTGTCCAAAAATTCCGCGTCGGCCCGCAGCCGCATTGAGGCCGTATGCAGCGCCTCGACGGGCGTACGCAGCGTCTCGACGCCGTACGCAGGGTCTTGACGGCGTATGCAGCGTATTGACGGCGTACGCCTAGCGCGTGGCGTTGCGCGCTGCCGTCACCGCCTGGTGTGCCGTTGCGTGGTGACGTAACCGCCCGACGCCGTGCGACGTCCAAATTCAATCGGACTGCCTCCTGCCCAGCTGATTGGTGAGTATGATGTCGGAACCAGCTCCAGACGGCTCCGCGGTTGGAAGTGGGACCGGCCCCGCGAGGCCATACGCCTCAAGCCACCACGTTTGGTCGCGCTAGACGCATGCAATCGCATGCTGGTGGGACAGGCCCTTTAAATTGTAAATTGGCCCTAGTGTGTAGGATAGTGTTAGTGTGCAGGATAATCACTGGTAGGTGTGGATTCGGTGAGCCGATAGGCATGTTTTCACGTTGTATCTCTCAAGTCTAAAGTCTAAAAGTCACATAGGACCAATAAGCAACAACAGTTATTCAAAGTGGAGGGAGAGAGGAAATTAGTTCTGCTTTTTAAAGGAGCAAACAAGTACAGTGTGTTGGAGCTTAGATTTTATTAATATCATGGGAGCTTGTTCATCAATAGGGCTGACCAAAAGTCACAAGTTTATCACCCAGGGATGTCTTATACTGAAGATAAAATGCTGGAAGCAATCTGCCATGAAGCTGTGTTTCTCAGTTATGACAGGCACTTCCGTTTCTGATGGTATCTGAATCTGTTTCAAAACCAATGACATTAAGCCAAAAACAAGTGCTGCAGGAATTCAGCAGGTCAGGCAGCAAATGTGGAGAGAATATTCAGCCAATGTTTCGAGTTGGGACCCTTCTTCAGACTCCAGACCTAGTCTGAAGAAGGATCCTGTCCCGAAAACTCATCTGTCCATTCCCTCCACAGAGGCTGCCTGACCCGCCAAATTCCTCCAGCAGTTTGTTTTTTCCTTGGGAGTCCAGCATCTGCAGTTTCTGGTGTTTCCGAAGTGCAGGCATAACGAGCCATCATATTCGGCACAGACATTGTGGGCTGAAGGGCCTGTTCCTACGCTGTACTCTTCTATGTTTTATGGGAAAGATGTGGAAGAGAAATGGAGGACATTTAAAGGTGAAATTTTAAGAGTACAGAATCTTTATGTCCCTGTTCGGTTGAAAGGAAAGTAAAAATTGGAAAGAGCCATGGTTTTCAAGGGAAATTGGACACTTGGTTCGGAAAAAGAGAGAGATCTACAATAATTATAGGCAGCATGGAGTAAATGAGGTGCTTGAGGAGTATAAAGAATGTAAAAAGAATCTTAAGAAAGAAATTAGAAAAGCTAAAAGAAGATATGAGGTTGCTGTGGTAAGTAAGGTGAAAGTAAATCCAAAGGGTTTCTACAGCTATATTAATAGCAAAAGGATAACGAGGGATAAAATTGGTCCATTAGAGAGTCAGAGTGGACAGCTATCTGCAGAGCCAAAAGAGATGGGGGAGATATTGAACAATTTCTTTCCTTCGGTATTCACCAAGGAGAAGGATATTGAATTATGTGAGGTAAGGGAAACAAGTAGAGTAGCTATGGAAACTATGAGATTCAAAGAAGAGGAAGTACTGACACTTTTGAGAAATATAAAAGTGGATAAGTCTCCAGGTCCGGACAGGATATTCCCTAGGACATTGAGGGAAGTTAGTGTAGAAATAGTAGGGGCTATGACAGAAATATTTCAAATGTCATTAGAAACGGGAATAGTGCCGGAGGATTGGCGTACTGCGCATGTTGTTCCATTGTTTAAAAAGGGGTCTAAGAGTAAACCTAGCAATTATAGACCTGTTAGTTTGACGTCAGTGGTGGGCAAATTAATGGAAAGGATACTTAGAGATAATATATATAAGCATCTGGATAAACAGGGTCTGATTAGGAACAGTCAACATGGATTTGTGCCTGGAAGGTCATGTTTGACTAATCTTCTTGAATTTTTTGAAGAGGTTACTTGGAAAATTGATGAGGGTAAAGCACTGGATGTTGTATATATGGACTTCAGTAAGGCCTTTGACAAGGTTCCTCACAGAAGGTTGGTTAAGAAGGTTCAATTGTTGGGTATTAATGGTGGAGTAGCAAGATGGATTCAATAGTGGCTAAATGGGAGATGCCAGAGAGTAATGGTGGATGGTTGTTTGTCAGGTTGGAGGCCAGTGACTAGTGGGGTGCCACAGGGATCTGTGTTGGGTCCACTGTTGTTTGTCATGTACATGAATGATCTGGATGATGGTGTGGTAAATTGGATTAGTAAGTATGCAGATGATACTAAGATAGGTGGGGTTGTGGATAATGAAGTAGATTTTCAAAGTCTACAGAGAGATTTATGCCAGTTGGAAGAGTGGGCTGAAAGATGGCAGATGGAGTTTAATGCTGTTAAGTGTGAGGTGCTACATCTTGGCAGGACAAATCAAAATAGGACGTACATGGTAAATGGTAGGGAATTGAAGAATGCAGGTGAACAGAGGGATCTGGGAATAACTGTGCACAGTTCCCTGAAAGTGGAATCTCATGTAGATAGGGTGGTAAAGAAAGCTTTTGGTGTGCTGGCCTTTATAAATCAGAGCATTGAGTATAGAAGTTGGGATGTAATGTTAAACTTGTACAAGGCATTGGTGAGGCCAATTCTGGAGTATGGTGTACAATTTTGGTCGCCTAATTATAGGAAGGATGTCAACAAAATAGAGAGAGTACAGAGGAGATTTACTAGAATGTTGCCTGGGTTTCAGCAACTAAGTTACAGAGAAAGGTTGAACAAGTTAGGGCTTTATTCTTTGGAGCGCAGAAGGTTAAGGGGGGACTTGATAGAGGTCTTTAAAATGATGAGAGGGATAGACAGAGTTGACGTGAATAAGCTTTTCCCACTGAGAGTAGGGAAGATTCAAACAAGGGGACATGACTTGAGAATTAAGGGACTGAAGTTTAGGGGTAACATGAGGGGGAACTTCTTTACTCAGAGAGTGGTGGCTGTGTGGAATGAGCTTCCAGTGAAGGTGGTGGAGGCAGGTTCGTTTTTATCATTTAAAAATAAATTGGATAGTTATATGGACGGGAAAGGAATGGAGGGTTATGGTCTGAGCGCAGGTATATGGGACTAGGGGAGAATATGTGTTCGGCACGGACTAGAAGGGTCGAGATGGCCTGTTTCCGTGCTGTAATTGTTATATGGTTATATGGTTATGTTCTAAGGTACAGAATACAAGGTCCTATTAGAATGCCACAGTTTGTTAATATTTCTACAGCACCTTCAGTAATTAAATGTTAGAACATTTGTCATATTATTTGCAGTTATTATTTGTATTATTTTATTCGTGGCATTCGATTGGCATTTACCAAACTTGTGAAATGATTTACGAGTTGTTTTGCTTTGTGAGTCATTTTCCCCACCTGGAAAGGATCAGGACAAACTGTAAAACTGTAGAAGAAACAACCGACAGAATTAACAATGATCAAGTTTAACCACTCCTTTTTCCGAGCTGTGGATTTAAAACCATTTTAAAGCAACAATACTCTGGCTTTTGTTATTCTGATGTATGGAGCTAATTTTTTGAAACTGTAATGTCAATTGATATCTGGAAAAGTTGTTACATAGCATGAAGTAGGAAACAAGAAAAGGCAATTTAGCTAACGAGATCAATAAAGTTCACATACAGACCATGTACAATTCACTTCATCAAGAACTGTACCCCAACCACTTCTTCTCATGAGAATACAGATTGCAGATTTGTCTCAGTTTGAATCATAAAATAAAACAACATTTTCAATAAAACATTTTAATTGGACATTTTGTGACAATTTAAAATGTTGGCATTACATTGATGCATGTTCTGAGCGTTCGACCACACATCCATTTTGACTAAAGTGTAAATGTCACCTCTATAGACACTGTGTTACCTTGACAAAGTTGCCCGATTACGCAGGAAGCTAATGTTAATTGCAGTCACTAAGTTATAGATAGTTGCTGCCGTCTGTAACAAAGCTAGTATTAAATGCATTGTAGATTTCAGCATAAAAGTTCCATTGTCCTTGTGCCACCAGTGCCTGCCTTCCACAAGTGTTTTCTAATTGCATGAACTTTGTTTTGGGAAAAACAGGTCAGGCAGTTTTTGTAACTTTCCCATTTGCCGCATTATATACCGGCACATTATCTTCCTTTTCCCAAGTTTGTACTTCAAAGCAATGCTGTCCTGCATCAAGGTTGCCTGTGGAAGTGTTCTGGATGCGTAGGAAAAAGCATAGGCCATTTGGTCCTTCGAGCTGGCTCTGACATTTAATTGGACATTAATTAATCAAGTCCATTAACACCTTATAGCAGCACAGTGGTAGCAACCTTACAGCGCCAGAGACCTGGGTTGAATCCTGACAACGGGTGCTGATCTGTGGCTGCGTGGGTTTCCTCCCACACTCCAAATACATACAGGTTTGTAGGTTAATTGGCTTCAGTAAAAATTGTAAATGGTCCCCAGTGTAGGATAGTGCCAGGGTATGGGGTGATCGCTGGTCGGTTCGGATTCAGTGGGCCGAAGGGAATGTTTCCACTCTGTATCTCTAAAGTCTACAGCTGTACCACCAGATACTGTATTATTGATGCCCTTACCCCCGACAATAACATATGGGTCTCAGATTCATAAGCTCCAATTTTCCACACCATTCTGGGAGAGACTGTCAGACTTTTACATGAACGATCACTGTCATATTGAACGTTTGATCCAAAACAACTGACCTCAGTTGAGGATGCAATACAACGATCAATCATAGAATCGGAGAAATTGTCAGCATAGGAGGATGGCATTTGGCCCATGGGGTTCCTGCCGAAAATGAACTTAATTTCATTTCCCAGCTCTTGGTCAACAGCTTGGTCAATCTCATGTGATTAAATCCGTGTTCTGAACAAAACCGTTTTCCCAGGGAGGAAATGTCAAAGACTTGAGGGCGGAGGGGGTATGGAGAGAAGGCAGGTACAGGATACTGAGTTGGATGATCAGCCATGATCATATTGAATGGCGGTGCAGGCTCGAAGGGCCGAATGGCCTACTCCTGCACCTATTTTCTATGTTTCTATGTTTCAGGTGAAAAGGGGAAAAGTTTTTAATGAGATGTGCAGGACAAGTTATTTTTACACCGAGGGTGGTAAGTGCCTAGAATGCACTACTGGGGGTGTTGTTGGAGGCAGATACAAAAGTAGCTTTTAGATAGGCACATGGATATGCAGGGAATGGGAAAGGATGACGCAGGCATATGAGATTAGTTTATCTTGGCATCATGTTTGGCATAGAAATCATGGGGCGAAGGGCCTGTTCCCGTGCTCTACTTTTCTATGTTCTATGTTCTTAGAGCCCCGCAGGTTATTCAAATGCTTTTCGAGAAGCTCCTGAAATACAACGAAGCCTTATGCAGCCAACACCATTTCAGACCAAAACCATCTGTTGTACAAAGTGACATATTTTCCTCAACTCCTGTTCAATCCTTCTGAAAGTTGACTAAAATCTATTCCATCATGTCCATGATCTCTTAGTTTATGGAAATAGTCAATTCAGTATATATTGTTAAGGCCTTTCAGTATGTTATACACCTCAACTAAATCTCTCCTCGCTATCCTTTTCCCCCTACAAAAACAACTCAGGCCGAGAGAGTTTCTCCAAACAGCTATAATTCTCCAACTTTGGCTAGATCCTCGTAAATCTCCTCTGCACTCTCTCTAGTGCTATCGCAGGATATTTATTATTTTGAAACAGAGAAGCACAGAGAAGATTTCCAATCCAGTGAAATACGACAAAAAAAGTCCTTTTGCTGACATTTCATTTATTTTCTTGCTAAACTTGACGCACAACTATAATATGGTCTGCCGGCCTGTTATCACCCTTAGCATCAGAATTAAGCAATGGGACAGTGTATATCCACACACAGTAGAAACTATGCACTCAGTTACAAGTATATTTTGAGTACATAGGAGATTAAGGGGAAGCCCATACACCTGTACTGAAAAATGTATCTGCTAGAAACATAAATAACGAATTGGAAAGAGAAATTCAGCATAGAAACCAATTGACAAATCATACCACGAAGAAAGCTACCATTGTTTTTCATAAAAAGACACAAGTGCTGTGTCCATTTCTGTAAAGCAGCATCTGTAGTTCCTCGTATCAACATTGTGTTTCAGAAATTTGTTCTCTGGCTTTGCCACAAAGCACAAAAGAACGCATCCCCTTATATATTAGGCATTCAAGGCCAGCTTAGTTCCATGCAAGGTTCGATTTTTGGCACAGATGATTCATAATCTATAAAAATGTTCAGCATTTGATCACCTCCGTACATAATTTCAGGGCTACTAATCTCATTTCCAACCTGATGATAATAAAACTTTCAAGAGGACACTAAGCTGGCAAACCTATGCATTGCATAATGCTCCATTAATTGTACAAACGGAAAGAAAGTCCATCGTTTGTTCTGAAATAAATGAAGTTGTTCTGGCATAATGCAGAAAATTGCATCTGGTAGTTTTTATTTCCAATTATAGCAATTTCGATCAAACTTTGGTCTGTCCAACCATCTGGCGTAAAGATGTTTTTGAAAGTTATAGAGTGTGTTTGTTTGAAAAGAAACAAAGTCAAATCTTTCAGCACTAAAATGATTGGCAGATTATAAAGAGCCATTTGACAAGGACAATTAAAACAAATATTTTATCTAACACTTTGAACAACACTGCAGTAACGAATAAAATAAAATGGTCAAACTTACATGAGAAAGTTAAATTGTTTGAACGCGATTTGGATTACACTTATTCTATGTTTTATTTGCCTTGGTAGAGTACCAATGTCACAGAGAAACTGTGGAGTACTACACAAATGCTCAGTTAAAACTCTAGGATCATAGAAACGTACAGGAAACCTTTCAACACATTATTCCTGCACTGACTCTTTGTGAAACTAGAATGCTTTGCTCCACAACCCCGCTTTCTGTCTGTAACCCCCACTAACTTCTTCATCCTTCAAAATCTCTCCAAATCCTTTTTGAAATGATTTATGGAGTAATCTTCCACCTCAGGCAGAACTTTCCAATCTACAATACTCTGCTCGAAATGAAAAAAGTTCTCATCTCATCTCTCGACTTTAAATCTATGATTTCTCTTTGCTGACCCATTTGCCCAAGCGAATGGATTCAAATCTCTATCTCATCTGCCAAAACCTGTCATCACCATAAAATCCTAAAGTAGGTCAACACTAACCTTCCCTGGTCTTAAGAGAATAGAGCCAATGTTTTCAATTGCTCCTTCTGAATCTCTGAAGGCATACTTTAAATGTCTTACGTATATTGGCAAAGGATATTTCATCTTTCCTGAATTGTTTTGTCGAATATTTGCTCCAATAGTTAAATTGAGGCCTAATCAGTGACTTGTAAAGTTCTCTGCTTTTTAAATTGTATACGTCCTCCGTAACTCTTAAGCTTTTTAAGCCGGTGTATAGGACTTCCACTTTTAAGGTTTTCAATAGACAGAGAAAACAATCTCTCTGCACATCTAGAGTGCAATATGTAAACCACTGCCTTTCCTAATCAGACTTCTCAAATTACATCATTTCACATTTCTGCATATTAAATTTCATTGGCCATGCTACTGCCCATTTTGCAATCCATATAATTTGAAATCTATAATTGACATAATCACTGTGATGCCATGTTTTCAACCATCTCCTAATTTTTATAATGTTCCCCAGTAGAATAGTTGAAGAATTATATTTCCATGCAAGAGCCACACAAACCACATCTACTGCACTATCATAATCATCCTTCTCTGTTTTCTGGGAAAGATACAAAATGCTGGAGTAACTCAGCAGTTCAGCCAGCATCTCTGACGAACATGAATAGGTGACGTTTCAGATCGTGACACATCTTCAGAATCTTCAGAAGAGTCTCGTCACAAAAACTTCACTTATCCATGCTCTCCCGAGATGCTGCCTGACTCGCTGAGTTATTCCAGCATTTTGTGTCTTTCCTTGGTAAACCAGCATCCGCAGTTTCTTGTTTCGCTATTTTCTGTTATCTGGATCAGCTGTGCAAATGAACCAAGGAATCGCAAGTGGAGTTCAATTCAAATAATTGTGATGGGCTGCATTTTGGCAAAGCAAACCCGGGCAGGCCTTCCACAGTGAATGCTAGGACCCTGCGGAGCGTTGCAGAGAAAAGGTTCTAGTAGAAGTACGTAGTTCATTGAAAGTGGCAACATGGGAAGAAGGAAGCATGGGGTGGTTTAGCAAGACAGTAAAGCTTCTGGTCTTCACCCATGTCTCCTCTATGTCCCATTGTTGCTCCCCCTCCCTCCAGATGGAACAAGGATCAAGTTCCACTGGTCCGAACCTTTCACCCCACCAACCTCCAAATCCAATGCCTCATCTACCGACATTTCCACCTCCGTCAAATGTGATTCCACCACCAGTCACATCTTCCCATCCCAACCCCTTTCCACTTTCCATCGACACCACTCCTTGGTTCACCGATCCATTCCCATCCAAACCACTCCCTCCCCAGGTATTTCCCCCTGCAACTGCAGGAGATGCCACTGTACCTCCTCCCTTGCATTAATCCAGGGACCCCAGCAGCCTTCCAGATTAGACAGTGGTTCACTTGCACCACCTTTAACCTTATCTACTGCATTTAGTGCTCCAGATGCAGCTTATTTTACACCAACGAGACCAAACATAGATTTCGCCGAACACTGGCATGGTCCACCGATGCCTGCTGGATCTCCCGGTTGCTAAACATTTTAACTCCCCTTCCCATTCCCAAACTGATGTTTCTCTCCTGCGCATCCTCCATTGCCAGAGTCAGTGCCACGCAAAGTGGAGGAACAGCACCTCATATATCGCTTGTGTCACTTACAACCCAATAGTATGAACATTGAATTCTCCAATTTTAGGTAAATAACCTTCAAGCGGCCCTCTTCTTTTTTCTTCTCCTCTCTTCCCTGTGCCCCATCTGCATTCGCACTATCTCCCACTACCTTGCCCCTCCACTTTATCCTTAATAATAATAATAATAATAATACATTTTATTTATGGGCGCCTTTCAAGAGTCTCAAGGACACCTTACAAAAATTTAGCAGGTAGAGGAAAAACATGTATGCGGAATGAAATAAACAGTAGAGACATGACTAGTACACAAATTAAAGACAGAATTCAATTCAAAACACAATATGAGGCAATTCAAGCACAGATGAAAAGGGAGGGGGACGTGGGGCTAAGGATAGGCAGAGGTGAAGAGATGGGTCTTGAGGCGGGACTGGAAGATGGTGAGGGACACGGAATTGCGGATCAGTTGGGGGAGGGAGTTCCAGAGCCTGGGAGCTGCCCTGGAGAAGGCTCTATCCCCAAAACTGCGGAGGTTGGATTTGTGGATGGAGAGGAGACCGGCTGATGTGGATCTGAGGGACCGTGAGGGTTGGTAGGGGGAGAGGAGGTCAGTGAGATATGGGGGGGCCAGATGGTGGAGGGCTTTGTAGGTGAGGACCAGGATTTTGTAGGTGATCCGGTGGGAGATGGGAAGCCAGTGAAGTTGTTTGAGGACTGGAGTGATGTGATGCCAGGATTTGGTGTGGGTGATGAGTCGGGCGGCTGCGTTCTGGACCAGTTGGAGTCGGTTGATGTAGGTGGAGCTGATGCCAAGGAGAAGTGAGTTGCAGTAGTCCAGTCGGGAGGAGATGAAGGCATGGATGAGTCTTTCAGCAGTGGGAGGTGTGAGAGAGGGTCTGATTTTGGCGATGTTGCGGAGGTGAAAGAAGGAGGTTTTAATGACATGGCGGATGTGAGGCTCAAGGGAGAGGGCGGAATCAAAGATCACGCCAAGGTTGCGGGCCTGGGGAGATGGGGAGACAGTGGTGCCGTCGATGGTGAGAGTGGGGTTATTGATTTTGCTGAGTGTGGATTTGGAGCCTATGAGGAGGAATTCTGTTTTATCGCTGTTGAGTTTGAGGAAGTTATGTTGCATCCAGGTTTTTATAACTGACAAACAGGAGTTGATATGGGAGAGGGGGGTTTGTGAGGGGATTTGGTGCCGAGGTAGATCTGGGTGTCATCAGCGTAATCCTTCCATTCGCATCCTTTCCTCTGGCCTTACATTTCACACCTCTCTTTTCCTATTGTCTCCTTCTCATCTCTGGCTTTGTCCACCCATCTACCAATTGACCACCTCACCACCCCCCCCCCCACCCCTCACCTGTATCCACCTATCACTTAAAATGTTGGAGTAACTCAGCGGGTCAGGCAGCATCTCTGGATAAAATGGATAGGTTGCCTAGCTTCGTCCTGCACCCACCTGCTTTTCCAGCTTTCTCTCACCTTTCTAAAATTAGACTGATGAAGGGTCTCAAACCAAAACGTCACCTATCCATATTCTTCAGAGATGTTGCCTGACCCACTGAGTTACTCCAGCACATTATGTTTTCATGCTTAAGAATCCAGCACCTGCAGTTATTTATGTCGAGTGCAAGCATTCTCGTATGTACAGGTCTGCTGCAAAAGGAAGGATTTTGTTTTTGACTTTGCCTGCTGGATACCTGCTGGGCAGAACTGTGGCGCAGCTGATACTTGGACCTGGGTTCGATCCTGACCTGGGAGCTGTTGATGCGGATGCACATTCTCCCTGTGCCACATGGGTTTCTTCTGGGTGCTCCAGTTTCCTCCCACATCCCAAAGACGCGCAGATTTGTAGGTTAATTGGCCACTGTAAATTGTCCCTAGTATGTAAGGAGTGGATGAGAAAGTGGGATAACATAGACCTAAAGTGAACAAATGATCGATGGTCGGCACAGGTTGTTGGCTGAAAGGCCTGTTTCCATGCTGTATCTCTAAACTAAACTAAACTAAACCAAACCTACTTCTGAGCCATCAAGGACTTGGCTTTAATTTCAGAGGTAGATTTCTACCGCAGCAGATCAGTTGTAGAGCTGGTCACTGCCTGTGTTCACAGTATCTGGATTATTAAACTGTAAAGTTGAAATATATTGACAACGTCACGCAGCAAATGTACAGATTTCAAAGAATTTATCACAGTTTGACACATTTGCCTTAATTATAGGCATTTAGAATTTATACATCCGACTGATGGTTTAACACTTAAGACCTGTACGTTATGAGTGATTTTTGCTTATTTATTTTGTGCAGAATAGAATTATTATTTGGTTTTGTCAGAGGACATGTTAATCTAGCTATGACATAAACCGGGGGAAAGTTTCAATGGCAAGAACCAGTTAACAGTTATTTTTTACTAATTGGTATTTTAATGCATTCTTCTGCACAAAGATATGTAATTATGTGTACCTGACACAATTCACAGTCTTAACATCTTCGTATGGCAAACTGTAAAATAAATAGCTAACAACTTTGAACACTCACCTCTACTGCTGCTAGCCAGATATAGAACAAGATCGTTCAACTATATTTTTGCCATTTATTCAAAGGATAAATATTTAAAAGCCAGAGATGCAAGGCAAAATGCATTACACAATACTTTTGAATCACTGTTATTTTTTTCCTCATGGCTCCAAGGAGCCATACACAATAACTCTTGTTTTAAAGGTCAACTGAAAACACCACTGACTTCCACGGTACTTTAATGCAAGTTAGTGCAGTGCTTAGCCAATAGCAGGTCAGCTTGTTGTGCTGGGGCATTCAATATATCAATTTTAATTCTCCCCAAGGTGACATGATGTGTTATAACCAAGTGCCACATGTAGCTGCCCAAATGTCAACAGATGGGTATTACCACAAGATGGATTTTATTGTCCTGCCGCCCAAAGACAGAAATTTGCACACACATGACCAAAATATATTATGCTACCAGCCAGTAGCATAATTAATTATTGTTCAGGTTGAGACTCTTATTTCAGGACTGACAATAGAAATGCTATATTTTAATTCCACAGTGGTACTAAGATGCTGCATACATTTCGGTTATTTTTCATAATTACTGAGCTCTGGAAAGCTTAACAGCAGAATACTTTCATAATTGTTATAACAGTTGTCTGAAATTCCACTCAATGTCACAAGGGATCCATTCAGAGATCACCATGAACCTTCACTTCCTACTTGGTATTGGTTTATCATCATCACGTGTACAGAGACACAATGAAAAACCTTGTTTAGTGTGCTATCCACATAAAACATCCATACATTAATGCAATCAAACCATAAATAATAAAGGATGGAAACAAGGAACTGCAGATGCTGAAATCTTCCATTGAACACAAAGTGCTGGAGTTACTCAGCAGGTTAGGCAGCACCTCTGGTGGAGATGGATAGATGGCATTTCAGGTCAGGGCCTTTCTTCGATATATTGTTATGGTACAGAGAAAGTGCAGGAAACATTTATTATTGTTGTTGCTTTTAATGTGCCTGATAAACTGCAGCAAGTAAGAATTTAATTGTTCCAGTTCATATCCAATGTGTATGACAAATAAACATTCTTGATTATTTTCTCCCGCTCATCCAGTCTCTTCCCATCTCCATCCGGGATACCTCATGTGCTCTCCATCATTTCAAGTGCCAATTGCCCAGTCTCCAACACATCATCAGCAGTCCACAGAAAGTGTTCAACCCGAAGCATCAATTGTCCGTTTCCCTCCATAGATACCACCTGACCCACTGAATTCCACCAGCTCTTTGTTTTTTTGCTCCAGATTCTAGCATCTGCAGTCTTCTGTGTAACCAATACGGAGGGGTCTGTCTCAGGCTATCTGAAGTAATACGTAACTGGATGAAGATTATGAAGGAAGAAATTACATCTTACATGCCCATGAACGAATTTTCAGTAAAAACATAGCCAAGTTGTGAGGAAAGAGAGAAAAAAATAAATCAAACGATGCCCAAATAGAAGGGGAGCAGGTTGAAACTCAGGCTAGGGTGCTTAGTCTAAATAAGGGGGATTATGAAGGTATGAGGACTGAGCTGATCAAAGTTGACTGGGATAGCAGACTCAAGAATAAGACGGTACATGAGCAGTGGTGTACGTTTAAGGGTATACTGTATAACCTTCAAGAAAAATTTATTCCTATGAAGAAAAAAAGGGGTAAGGGTAAGAACAGTCAGCCATGGCTCAGTAAAACTATAAAGGATAGTATTCGGCTGAAGGCAAGGGCATATAAGGTAGCCAGAGATAGTGGGAGGGTAGAGGATTGGGAAGCATTTAAAGGTCAGCAAAAAATAACTAAGAGATTAATTAAGACGGGGAAAATAGACTATGAAAGGAATTTAGCGAACAACATAAAAACTAATAGTAAGAGTTTTTATAGCTATATAAAAAGAAAAAGGGTGGCTAAGGTGAACGTTGGTCCATTGGAGGGTGAGACTGGAGAGTTGTTGGTGGGGAACATGGAAATGGCAAAGGCATTAAACGAGTATTTTGTATCAGTCTTCACCATAGAAGACACAAAAAATATTCCAACGCTGGATAAACAGGGGGCGGTAGGAATGGAGGAGCTAAATACTATTAAGATCACCAAGGAGGTGGTATTAGGGAAATTAATGAGACTGAAGGAGGATAAATCCCCTGGGCCTGATGGATTACATCCAAGGGTCTTGAGGGAGATAGCGGTGGGGATTGTGGATGCATTGGTGATAATTTTCCAAAACTCCCTGGAGGCAGGAACGGTCCCAGTGGATTGGAAAATGGCCAATGTAACACCTATATTTAAAAAAGGAAGTAAACAGAAGGCGGGTAACTATAGACCGGTTAGTCTAACATCGGTGGTGGGTAAAATGTTAGAGACAATTATTAAAGAAACACTAACGGGGCACTTGGATAAACATGACTTCATCGGACAGAACCAGCATGGTTTTGTGAAGGGGAAGTCCTGTTTAACGAATCTGCTCGAATTCTTTGAGGAAGTAACAACCCGGGTGGATAAAGGGGAACCGGTGGATGTGGTATACTTGGACTTCCAAAAGGCTTTTGACAAGGTGCCACATAAGAGACTATTGCTAAAAATAAAAAATTATGGGATTGGGGGTAATATATTAGCATGGGTAGAGGATTGGCTAACAAATAGGAAGCAGAGAGTGGGGATAAATGGTTCATACTCGGGATGGCAACCGGTAACTAGCGGGGTTCCGCAAGGGTCGGTGCTGGGACCCCAGTTGTTCACAATTTATATAAATGATTTGGAGGAGGGAACCAAGTGTAATATATCAAAATTTGCGGACGATACAAAAATGGGAGGAAAAGTAGGGGATGAGGAGGATAGGAAGAGTCTGCAAAAGGATATAGATAAGCTAGGTGAGTGGGCAACAACTTGGCAGATGAAATGTAATACTAATAAATGTGAAGTCATTCACTTTGGGAAAAAAAATGATAGGGCAAGTTATTTTCTAAATGAGGAGGAGCTGCGTTGTAATGCAACGCAAAGGGATCTAGGGGTATTAGTACATGAATCACTAAAAGTTAGTATGCAGGTGCAGCAAGCAATCAGGAAGGCCAATGGAGTTTTGGCCTTTATTGCTAGGGGGATTGAGTATAAAAACACGGAGGTCTTGCTGCAGCTGTACACAGTATTAGTGAGACCACATTTGGAATACTGTGTACAGTTCTGGGGTCCATACTTAAGAAAGGATGTACTAGCCCTGGAGGCAGTGCAGCGAAGGTTTACAAGATTAATTCCTGCAATGAGGGGATTGACATATGAGGAAAGGTTAAGTAGGCTGGAACTCTACTCTTTGGAGTTTAGAAGAATGAGAGGCGATCTCATTGAAACATATAAGATCGTGAGGGGCCTTGATCGGGTGGATGCACCGAGGATGTTCCCAATGATCGGGGAAACTAGAACTAGAGGACATAGTTGCAGAATAAGGGGGGGCTCTTTTAAAACTGAGATGAGGAAGAACTTCTTCACCCAGAGGGTGGTTAATTTATGGAATTCACTGCCCCAGGGAGCAGTGGAAGCAGAAACTTTAAATATATTTAAGACTAAAATAGATGGTTTTTTAGCTGCCAAGGGGATAAGGGGCTACGGGGAGAGGGCAGGGATATGGACCTAGGTATGGTTAGTATAGTAAGACCTGAGTGATCTCCTGGACAAGTGTCGATCGCCTGGATTGGGGTCGGAGAGGAATTTCCCGGATTTTTTTCCCGAATTGGACCTGGGTTTTTATCCGGTTTTTTGCCTCCCCCAGGAGATCACGAGGTTCTTGGGGTGGAGAGGGGTGATAGCGGTATAAAGGGGAGGGTAGTGTCTTGTGTTCTGTGTCTTGTGTCTACTGTTTGTCGGTAAGTGTGTCTGTTTAGTGTTCAGCCATGAGCGAATGGCGGTGCGGGCTCGACGGACCTGGTGGTCTACTCTCGCACCTACTTTCTATGTTTCTATGTTTCTATGCCCAGGAAAAGCACAAACGTGAAATATGACTACGGGGTGTGGCAATTAGTTGGTGAACAAAAGCAAAAGAATGAGGCGGGCGTGATTGCAAAATAAAGATGATGATAGCTCCCTTACCAAGGGAGAGCATACACAATGGGGCAAACGATTAACTCTTACAGTGGCTCAGAAAAAGTATTTGCTGGTGATTCGAACCAACATAATGTAATTCAGCACAGTTAATTCATTGCTTATTGGTTTCTCCTAAGTGCATATTAAAAAAATGGAGCCAATTACATAACTTGTGCTGTACATTTCTGTTAGACAGTTTCCCATGGCCTACATTGGACATGCATCAGATGTAAAACGTAATTAAATGGACAAAAATGATGGCACAAAGCTCCTGTGGAAAACATTTTTTTTTAACTCAGCAAAAGCTGTTAATGTATTGATTGCAATAAAGAACATAAATCATGCAATCTGAATGCTGTGCAGAAGTAGTCACTTGTGCATTTGTAACGAAACTCAACTGTATTTGCAAGCTTTAAAAGTTTCTTACAAACTGAAGACGTTCCGGCCAAAAGAATAATAGCTAAGAGAGTGAAGTTGCAGCAATTATGGAAATATTACATATATTTTTTGATATAACTTCTAACGATAATTTATCTTGCCATTTGGTATATCTCTCAACAATATTGAGCAAGAATCTACTCAGTGGAGACACAAGAGACTGCAGATGCTGAATCTTGAGCAGAACCAAAGCGAAGGAGGATCACAGTGGGTCATACGTTCATAACATATAGGACAAGAATTAGGCCATTCAGCCCATCAATTCTGCTCCGTCATCCAATCATGGCTGATCTATCTTTCCATCTCAACCCCATTCTCCTGCCTTCTCCCCATGAGCCCTGACACGCTTACTCATCAAGAATCTGTCAATCTGCATCTTAAAAATACACAATGACTTGGCCTCCACAGCCGATTGTGGCAATGAATTCCACAGATTCACCACCCTCTAGTCAGAAATTCCTCCTCATCCCCTTTCTAAACGCACGTCCCTTTATTCTGAGGCTATGGCCTCTGGCCCTAGACTCGCCCACTAGCCTCTCCACATCCACTCTATCGAGGTCAGGCAGCGTTTGGGGAGGAAATGGACAGGTGCCATTTTGGGTTGGGACTCTTCTTCCCTGTCTCAGTGGAATAGTCAAGTAATAGTTCAAGTCGTATCAGGGGCGGAAAACCCGGGGGAGCCAGAGGGGACACGCCCCCCCCTCCCCCATGTTTTGAGAGGTGGGGGACATCCCCGCCATCCGGATTTTAAAATCTCCTCTTTCCGCGAGACAGTGGAGGTGGGACTGCTGATCGAGGGTGCCGATTGGACGAGAGAGACGTCGGTCAGCAGGCAATGGGGGCGGGACATGATGATTCAGCGTGATGATTGGAGGAGGGAGGAGTGGGAGTGGGGGTGGGACTGAGGATAGAGTACGGTGATTGGAGGAGGGAGACCTGGCACAGACCTGCGCCTCATCCGCAGCCAGGATCGATCCCGGCCGGCGCTCCGGCGCTGTCCTGTCCCCACCCGAGTGCCCCCCCCCCCCCCACGGGTGGCCAGAGAGGTCGGGAGTCAGACGGGAGCTGTACCCCCAGGTCCACAGCCAGCGCAGAGAAGCAGCGCTAAACCCAGCTCAACTCTGCCTAACCTGCCAGGTTATCCTGCCTGGGCTTGCGGGAAATATGGCCAGCGCGGAGAAGCTGCGCTGGTATCCCGTCAGTCCAGTAAGGGTTTGTAGGTTAACCCGGCAAGACAGGCAGAGTTGAGCTGCATTTAGCGCTGGATTGAGCCTCCGAAACCTCGTGCGCGCGCGTGTGTGTGTGTGTGTGAGAGAGTGTGCGCATGCGTGCGCGGCCGCCAAAAAATAATGTCCCCCCCTGTCCCCCAGTCCCCTCCATATTTTGATAGCAAGTTCCGTGCCTGAGTCGTATCAATATATTTCATTCCATTTCAAGAGTATAAACTTAAGCTTAATAGTGTAAAAATGACCACCACTGTTTAAGTGCAATATTCATTCTATTTTCCAATATTCAAAAGCAATGCCGTTTGACAAGATAGCAAAAATAGCATCCTACAGCAATGTAACAGACACTGAAATCCTCCCTTCTTCACCCTCCACGTTTACATAATTTAACATATTTGAAGCACTGGTTAATGCTGCACGTCAAAACAAACTCCAATTCATAAAGCACAGTGAAACAGCATAAAAAGACTGGTGGATGAATGTAGCATAGAGATTACATAATTTTATCTTTGATGTTCAAGAAGAAAATCTGTTGCAAACTGATCTATGATTTTTCAAATGTAACTTACAAAAATGTTTATAAATTGGGCCAACATTCACAATAAAACTGGGTTTGAAATGTGAATATTTTCTAAAATCAAAACTGGACAATTTTTCATCATTATCATAGAATGATTCAGCACAGAAGGTGCTCCATTGGGACTATGCCAGTTCTATTGTGACCTTTGCTGGAGTTACCCAGTTAGTCCCAGTCCCAAACTTATTTGCATTGCTCCATACTATTCTTTCCTCTTTCAAGCTGTAGTCTAATTCACATTTAAAAGTTACTGCTGAATCAGTTTCTATCGTCCTTACAGACAGTGCATCCTAGATCACAGAGCAGTTGTAGAAAAATGTTTCGCAATTCCACTTGAAGGCTGTTTGGATGGAGACATGAGGTGAACTTTTTAGGTCAAGCACCTTCAATTTCCAAAGCATATTTTCATTCTGAAACGTTATCTTTCCATTGTTACGACAGCCTCCACCTTTACTGCTATGTTGCCTGCATCACCTTCTCTCAAACGAAGACAATTATGAAATGCCAAACATAAACTACCTTCACAATACTCAGACCCCCTAATCAGCCCTAGCCTTCCTTTGACAAACCTTCTATAATTTATGCCTTTTAAAAGTAAAATTTGGTTCCTTTTTTATGTTTGTTTCAACTGTCACACAATTTTGTGTCTTAGTTTTTTAGATCTCTGCCATGAATTATTTAGCTTGTATTATGAACCTTATATGTGTCCTAAGTATCCTTTCATGCTTTCATTTTGAACGATAAAAGTGATAGAATTTTGTCTTTGAACATTAAAGTGACAGGTTAGTATATCAGCCCGTCAACGTTCTCTTTTTTGGACATGCACTTCCATAGACTTTAATGGAACTGAACATCAGGAGGTGGGAACAACAATGGACAAGCTTTATTTTCAGATTAATTTAGCTCTCACAGCCACCAATTAATTTATATTCTTACACTGATGAAAAAAATGCAGAGCTTATGCCCTTATTGTATGCCCTTATTTTCCCTCTCATGAGAATATGTTTACTCTGTATTTAGTTAAAGAGTGATAGACTTGCATAGTCATACAGCACACAAACGGCCCAACTCGTCCATGACAATCAAGATGTCCCTTCCAAACTAGTCCCATTTGCCCACATTTAACCCATATTTCTCAAACCTTTCTATCCATGTACCCATCCAGGTGTATTTTCTATGCTGTTATAGTATCTGCCTCAATTACCCCCTTTGGCAGGTTGTTGCATATACCCACCACCCACTGAGTGGAAATGTTGCCCCTCAGGTTCCTATTAAATCTTGCCCCTCTCACCTTAAACCTGTTTCCTCTGGTTCTTGATTACTCTACTCTGTGCATTCACCCTATCTGTCCCCCTCATGATTTTATACGCCAATATAAGACTCCAGCCCCCTGCGTCGAAAGAATACCTAGTCTGTGCATCCTCTCCCTATAGCTCATCCCCTCATGTCCTGGCAACATCCATCTGAATCTTCTCTGTACTCTTTCCAGCTTAATGACATCCTTCCTATACTCCAAACCAACACCTCTTTGGTCAGTCTGAAGAAGGGTTTCGGCCCGAAACGTCGCCTATTTCCTTCACTCCATAGATGCTGCTGCACCCGCTGAGTTTCTCCAGCAATTTTGTGTACCTTCGATCTTCCAGCATCTGCAGTTCCTTCTTGAACACCTCTTTGGTGGTTCCCTTCATCAATTGCTGTTTGCCTTTCAATGAGTATATGCAAATTCTGTTGTACTACTTTTTTCATTGATTACAATAGGCCAATTAATCTTCATTTTAAAATCTTTATTTACTTCTACACTTTTCTTCCCAAATTTGTTCACACTTGAGGCCCAGTTCAGGAAAGAATTACTGAACAATATAAAGCACAAACACTTCATAATTCCAAATGAATTACAAAAATATTTAACTGCATAGACCAATCTACTTCAGAATGTTCCTTAAATAAGAAAACAAAATGGCAACTCGTGCATCCATCACATCATCTATTGTAGATTCTGCTTGTTCTTGTCATTTTTAAGTTATTAATTTGTCAAGCCTCAATTCCCATTTAATGTCAGACAACTAGCAGGGTTGAAAACACGCTGAACATCAATGGCGCTTTCATACCTGTTTAATATTATCTCATTTTCGTATCTACTCTCTTAAAAACTAGGGGCAGTTTAGAGGGCAATTAACCTACAAATCCACATGTATTTGGGATGTGGGAGGAAACCTGACCGCCCAAAGGAAACCCACAGGGAGCACAAACAAACTCCACACAGAAAGCACCCGAGGTCAGAATCGAACCCAGGTCTCTGGCTTTGTGAGGCAGCAGCTTTACCAGCACAAATAGTCTTCTCATTCTTTGCCCTGAAATGTGCCCAGGTAGGAACAATGCAAATGTCCTGGAAATTAACTCTGCCAAGCACATATAATATGTCTTCTTCAAGGGTGTCGACCCGAAACATCATGTATTCACGTTCTCCAGAGATGCTGGGTGACCCGCTGAGTTACTCCAGCTTTTTGTATCTATCTTTGGTGTAAACTAGTGTTTGTAGTTCCTTCCAACTCACTATATCTCCTTCAGTGTCCTTTAATCCAAAGGAAACAACCCGAATCAAAGCAGTTTCTCCTCATAACTATCTCATTTGCATCCTCTCAAATACACGCACATCCTAACTAATGTTTTATGAAGTCAGAGCATCTGCTCCGTACTCTTCTGTACCATGCCTCAGCCAATAAAAGTATATATACCTTCTCAATACCATTAGCTACTGTGCTGCTGCCTATAGGGATTTGGGAGACCCCATCTTCCTTTGCACTTGTGTAATCCACCTTTAAGCATTCATTTCCTTGCCTTGTTTCTTCTCTCCAAATGCATTACCTCGCATGTATCCAAACTGAACCCTGTTTCTCATTTTTTGTTCCCATCCATTGATAATTTCTGACGAATTGATATTTTCCTGAAGCCACCTTTTCTTCCCCACTGTTGATCACTGACCATTATGATTAAAATGTTGCCTCTCAGGTGCCTAATAAAGCTCACCTGAAACCTATGCCCTCAAATTCTTGATGCCCCAATTCTAAGAAAAAGATTCTGTGCATTCATCCTATCAATGCTCCCCATGATTTCATACATCATGAAATCTTTAACATCACCCCCCAGTCACATACACTGCAAAGAATAAAGTCTTCACCTGGAGTCATAGAGTGAAACAGTGTGGAAACAGGCCCTTCAGCCCAACATGCATACACTGGCCAACATGTCCCAGCTACACTAGTCCCACCTGCCAGCTTTTGGTCCATATCCCTCCAAGCCGGTCCTATCTATGTACCTGTCTAACTGCTTCTTAAATGTTGGGATAGTCCCTGCCTCAACTACCTCCAGTGGCAGCTTGTTCCATACATCCACCACCCTTTGTGTGGAAAAGGTACCCTGCAGATTCCTATTAAATCTTTTCCCCTTCACCTTATACCTGGTCCTCAATTCATCTACTCTGGGCAAGAGACTCTGTGCATCAACCCGATCTATTCCTCTCATGATCTTATACACCTCTATAAGATCAATCCTCATCCTCCTGCACTCCAAGGAATAGAATTCCAGCCAATCTCTGCCTATAGCTCAGACCCTCTAGTCCAGCCAATAATTCGAGTGGGGGCGCTGTCGAGTATGGCTGCCCTGCCTGCAGCTGTTCATCCTGTTAAACTTTTTTTTTGTGTTTTTATGTGGGGGGGGGGGGGGGGGGGGGGGGGGAGGGGGAGGGAGGGAGAATTTTTTTTCTCAGTCCCTACCTGGTCAGAGATGCGGCTATCCTCCGAGCCGCATCTTTGCCCTCTCCTCGCGGCCTACCAACGGGACTGGAGCGGCATTTCCTGCCAGGACCGGCCAGAACTTCAGCGGCAGCGCACCATCGAGGAGCGGGCGATGCCTTACCGAGGGTCGCCGTGTGGTAAGCTCCGGAGTGCTGTGACCGCCGACTCCAACATCGCAGAGCTGTCGTTGTGGAGCGTCCAGCCGCGGGCGGCACTGACTTTTAAACACCGCGGAGCCTGGGATCTCTTGCCGAGATCGCCAGTGTTTGAGCTCCGACCAGTGCGGCCTGTGTACTACGGAAGCCATGGTCTCTGGTAGAAAGCGGCCGTTCCAGACACTCCAAGCCACTGAGAGTGTTCTTCTGATTACGGAGCTCCATCATCCGGCGAGAGGGCCTGAAACATCGGGCCGCTGTAGCGGCGACTGTGGAGGTCTCAATAGGCCCGACCATGGGTGAACAAGAGAAAGTGGACTGGACTTTGCTGCCTTCCCTCAGGGTGGGAACCATTGTGGGGGGATGTTTTTTTATGGTTAATGTTAAATTCTTTAATGTTGTGTTTTATTTTTATTGGTGTGCTGCAATGGCAACTCAAATTTCACTACACCAATTGGTGTATGCGACAATAAATGTCCTTTGTCCTTTGTCCATTCTCATAAATCTTCTCTGTACCCTTTCCAGCTTGACAACATCTTTCCTATAACATGGTGCCCAGAACTGAACACAATATTCTAAATGTGGCCTCACCAATGTCTTATGCAACATCTGCCACAACTCACCCTATAACCCAGTCTGGCAACATCCTTGTAAACCTCTTTTGCTCTCTTTCCATCTTAATGGCATCTTTCCTGTAGCTGGGTAACCAAAGTCTAACTCTACATTCCAAGTGCGGCCTCACTGACATCTTGTACAACTGCAACACAAATTCAGTCTTTGACTGATTTGATGACGCTGTTTTCTTTTCATTTATGTTGCATGATCTGCTGAGTATTTCTGGCATTTTCTGTTTTTAAATGGAATTTCCTTTCTTTCTGGCAAGCACCAAAGTTTCAAAACTTTTGTTTAAAATGAATAAATATCATATTTAGTAATGGAAACCATGAAAGTTGAAAATAAAGTTAAAGGAATAAAATGTTAATTCAATACTTTTCCATTACCCTAAATTTTGTCAGGGGGCTTCTTAAAAAAATAAAATAAATAAATCACTCTATGTCCTTGTGAATTTAAAGACATGGATCTCATTCATTCTTGATTACCAATCACATGCATTTCAATGTGGTTAATTTTTTCCCATGTTTTTAAATTACCGGAGATCCCTAAAATCAAAGTGCTACATATTGTGTGATTTTCTAAAATAAATGTTCATAGAAATTTTATACTGAGTGCAGAACTCTACAAAGAGCCAAAATACTCAATTCAATTTCATGCAAGAAAGAACTATGTATATTGTAAGGCTGGGTTATATTAAGGACACAATATTCTGGCTTCGAGTCAGACATGCCTTTGGAACCACTTGCTCGCAGTTAGTCATCTTGCATATTCTTCGGATAAATTGATTGTTACATGGCCCTTCCAAATTATAATCTTCATGGTACAAATCAGAAGAATTCCGACCTGAATTCTCCAAAGATGTTGCCTGATCCGCTGAGTTACTCAAGCATTTTGTGCCTATCTTCAGTATAAACCAGCATCTGCAGTTCCTTTAGACTTTACAGATTTAGCATGGAAATAGGCTCTTCAGCCCACATTGACCAGCGATCATCCCATGCACTAACATTATCCTACACACTAGGGACAATTTATAATTTTACCGATTCCAATTAACCTACAATCTTTTTGGTCAAGAACCAGAAAACAAAGGACATAGGTTTAACTTGAGGCGGGATAGATTTATTAGGAACCTGAGGGGTAACTTTTTCACACAAAGTGGCTGTATGGAACGAGCTACTGGAGGAGGTAGTTGAGGCAGGTACTATCATGATGTTTAAGAAACATTTGGACAACCATGCGGATAGGATAGGTTTAGCGGGAAATGGGTCAAACACAGGCAGATGGGACTAGTGTCGATGGGGCATGTTGGCAGGTGTGAGCAAGATGGGCCAAAGGGCCTTTTCCCATGCTGTAAGATCTAAGTTTGTATGACTCCATAAATCAGTCAAGGATTAAGGGGAGCAGGCACGGATGTGCTTATGAAGATAAGATTAGATCAATGGCGGAGCAGGTTGATAGGAGCCACATAGCCAATTCCTTCTTCAGTTACCTACGTTGTTACAAACAGTAACCAGTAAAAAATAACCTAAGATCAATATCATAAGAAAAAGTCACCAGTGGCCTAAAAAGATCATTTGTCTTTTACTGCCAACGGACAAGAAATATAATTAAAAAACCTGAAGCATTCAGAAGCAGCAGTGTTTTGTAAATGCCTCTAAAGTTTCAAAGTATTCCAATGCACTTCACAATGACATTATGCAATAAATTGTAAACAAAAGTAAACAAGGAAAAATTAAGGCAAACGGCCAAAAGTCTGGTGTAAGAGATATCTTAGAGAGGCAAAAGCTACAAAGTACTGGAGTAGCTCAGCAAGGTCGCTAAGTATCTCTGAAGTACATGGATTGGTGCTGCTTTGGATTGGGACCCATCCCGAAACGTCACCCAGCCACGTAATCCAGAGATGCTGCCTGAACTGCTGAGATCCTCCAACGTTTTGTGTTTTTTTGCTCGATTTTTTGCAGCACCTGCAGTTTCTTGTGTCAAGAGAGGCAAAAGAATTGCAAAATTTATTTTCTTGGTAGGCTAAGACTCAGTGCTTTATAAAAGATAACGCATTTAAAACATAATACTCAAGAGCTCAGTTGGAACATCTCAAATCTCTGAGACGCATATAAAGCTAGAGGAGGTTGCATTTGTAGAGGAGGGCAAGACCTTGGAAACAAGGATGAGAATATTAAAATCCAGCATTTGCATAAATGTAAGTCAGTACGCATATGTGTAATGCGTGAGTTTGAATATCGGCAACAGAGATGTCAATGACATTAAGCTTACTGAAGGCTATTCAAAAGGATGCCTATATAGTCAAGTTTGGAGAGAAAAAAACATGGGTGAAGTTTTCAGCAGAAATAAACTAATAAAAATGCAGAATCAATCAATGAGTGGGAAATGGAATGAAGCAGTCTTAATAATGGTACAAATGAGTGTTTGGAAGATATCTTGAGATCAAATTAGGCACCAAGATGCAGTCTGATACAGCCTCACACTGCTAGCAGAGGCTAATGGAATCAGTGATGAGGTTACAGAGTTTTCAGCAGGGATCAAAGGCAAAAACTTTAATGACAAAAACACCAAATTCTCCTCAGATGAGAGATGTCAGAAGCAGTCTGGAATTGTTGAATGAATGTAATTAAAATACAATAACACACAAACTTGTTAATTGAGTATCTTTTCTGTGCTGTTCACAAAAGTCTTATATTGAAGACAGTAGAAGTCATATGATTAAAGGTAACCGAGTTAAACTAAAGGATCATAAAGAACTGAACAATTATGTTTTATTAAGATTCCAAAAATGTTTAGTTTTCAAGTACAAAATAAAGTGTGCCACAAACTTGTGGCACATACTTAATCTGAGGTTTTGCAAATTAGGACTTGAAATTCATCAATCATTGACTCCTTGACACAAGGTAACCTGATACTGCTGTGCGTGGCTTTTTACCTTTTCGATATTGACTTATCTTGGGTTTTTTCCTCAATAATATCTCAGTTGAAAATATAGGTTCTGAGCTGATCTGCAAAAGCTGTTTGTATTGCAATACTTGAACTTCTCATCCTTGATTTTCATCAAAGCAGTATTTAATTGCATTTTTTCTCATGCTACAGTAACCTCAAGTGGATCTTGGCAAGCTGTACTGATTGTCAAACAACAAATCAATGAAGGTCAAGCCATTCTGATTTAATCGATCTTTATTCCGTACAAAACCAAAATCAATCCTTCACCTTTGAACCCACTGGCCTGAGCATTGGAAGAAAACTGTGATTGCCGTCACACCGATGTAGAGAGCCCACTGTAGTTATGCACCAAAGCTAACTTGTCCTCGTTGCACCGTGGAAAGTATTACAAAACTAAACCAGTGCCTGCATGAATCCAATAGTCTAACTCGTTCAAATACAGTATATATATATTTCTGGGCCATTTCCTTTCCTTTCAAGTGGTCATCATTTAACTTAATTAAACAGTTTAATTTACAGATTTGGGTATTTCTCATTCCAAACTGTTTTCTGCAAAATAAATTACACAATGATTTTTTTTTCAATTGCATGTGTATCTTTTTTTTTCAATCAAGAGTGTTGGTCAATTTGAGATGCTCGATTTTATAACACCTCTCTCACCATTTGGAAAACTATTTCAAAATGCAAAACAGAGATGGATTTCACCCAACCTATTCCGAAGAGTTACAATAGCGTTTAGGTTCAGGGAAAAATAATGTTTATGACTTTGACAGAATTTTTCTGCTTTCTCACCGAACAGTGCATACATAAAGCAGATGGAACCAGCACAGCTGAGAATATGATAAGCTGCTGCCGTGACCACCCAGGCATATAATTTTGTTAGGATATGCATATGCTATCAGGGATGGAATCTGAACAGAAACATACGTGCAGATAAATGTGCAAAAAAAAATCTTGAGTTTTTTTTTTGCAGAAATCAGTTATGACTGATGATTACCCATATTCTGCAAACAACACCAATTAACTAATCAGGGCCACTTGAAAGGAAAAGTGAATGGCCTAGAACTTGTAAATCTGAGACTTTCTGCACCATTATAACAGAGGAAATTTGACTGCAACTTCTGATGCCCGCACTTGTACAATTGAATGCAGTCATTGTTGTAAGAAAAAATATGCTCCATCGCATGGTATTCTATTGCAGTCCTGCTGGATTCTGCATTGGACTGCTTGTAACCCGACATAGACCTGCCCATAGTAACTTTCCATTGGAGGCCAATGATCATCGGGGGCAGCACGATGGCACAGAGTAGCTACCTTACAGCCAGAGACCAGGGTTCGATCCTGACTATGGGTGCTGTCTGTATGAAGTTTATACGTTCTCACTGTGACCCGGGTGCTCCGTTTTCTCCCACACCCCAAAGACGTACAGCTTTGTTGGTTAATTGGCTTCTGTAAAAATTGTAAATTGCCCCTAGTGTTAATGTATGGGATAGTGTTAGTGTAAGGGGTGATCGCTGGTCGGCCAGACTAGGTGGGCCGAAGGGCCTGTTTCCACATTGCATCTGTGGGGAAAGTGGGTGGGGTTGGGGGTTGAGAGCAGAACTGCAGGTGGAGACGTGGGTGAGGACGCTATTCATAACTATGGGGGTGGGGATTATGTTGCTAACAAAAGAGTACATCTGAGATAGATATAGGAGGACCCAAACAACCCTTCCAGATGAGACATTGAGATTCACCTGCACCTCCACCAACCTTGTCCATTCGGTGCTCTTGATGTGACCACCTGTGCATTGCTGGACCAAGCGTTAACTAGGCAGCTGCTTCCTCAAACACTTGCTCTGTCCAGTATGCCCAGCTGGAGCTAATTACCCTTCCCATTACCATGCCGACCGATATGTCCTTAGCCGCCTACATGCAAAGATGAGGCCACGCACAGACTAGAAAAACAATACCTTATGTTCCGCATGGGTAGCCTACAACCCAACAGCATGATTGGGTTGGATTGGGACACAGCTACCAGCCTTGGAGGGCATCTACCACACACGGTGCCTCAGGAAGGCCGTCAGCATCCATAAAGACTCCTCACACCCTTGTAATGGACTGTTCGAACTACTTCCCTCCGGCAGACGTTACAAGGCCTTCTACGCCCGAACCTCCAGACTCAGAAACAGCTTCTTTCCCAGAGCTATAGTGGCTCTGAACCGGCCCTGCTGAGTGCCCCCCATCCCCCCTGGACTGTCTCCCTCAGATGGTCGCGTCGCAGTTTATTTATTTATTTTTTGGACATCGGTTGGAAGCTGCATACCAAATCTTGTTGCACTGATGTGCAATGACAATAAAGATATTATTATTATGAGCATTGAATTCTCCAACTTCAGGTAAACCCGCGCCCACCCTTCTCATCTTCCCCCCAACTCACGCCTTTCTTTTCACTTCCCTCCATTGGCACCCTGTTCCTTACCCCTCTTCTACTTGCTCTATCTGTTCTTCTCCCACCTCTCCCTACCCTTTGGGGTGTCCCATTTCTCCCCCCCCCCCCCCTCCCTCCCCCCACTACATAATTCTCTTCTGCCCACCATCCCTCCATAAAATTCCTTCCTTCAGATTCCACCATTTGCAGCCCATTGCCTTCTCCACCTCCTGCCTTCGTGACCCTCCTCACCTCCTCATTTCCCACCTTGCCTCACCTCTTCCCCTCCCCTCTTTCTACCAGCTATCTGTCCTCGACTCCATCATTCTGAAGAAGGGTCCTGACCCGAAACGTCACCCATTCCTTCTCTCCAGAGATGCTGCCTGTCCCGCTGAGTTACTCCAGCATTTTGTGTCTGCTTAAAGTAAATAATTGGTACGGAGCAAGTAGTAAATTAAAGCGCTCAAGTTGATCTAATTTCTAAACAGATAAGCAGTTTCTTCCTTCCAGCTTATTTATTTAATGTCTGCTGTTTTTCAGAAATGACATAGGATGTAATTTTCATTTTCACACCGTTCGTTTCAGTCGGATGAGAATTAGAAAGTTTCACTGACAGGCAATCGAGCTCCGACTGCATTATCACTTAGTGGCGGCACTGGAAATGACTCCCACACTGTGTCACATCCATAGGCATTAAGTTCACCACCAACGCTATTACAGAAATAAATAAATAGCATCCAATTATCTACTGCTCACTACTTTATGAAATTGGAGCATGATGAATAACACCTCGCACATGGCACAGCAGGTGGAGCTGCTGCCTCACAGGTTCATTCCTGACCTTGGGTGCTGTCTGTGTGGAGTTCGCACATCCCCCGTGTGACCGCGTGGCTTTCCTTCAGGTGCTCCGGATTCCTTACCGGGTTTGTCAGTTAATTGGCCTTTGTAAATTACCCCTAGAGTGTAAGGAGTGGACACAATAGTGCGATAACATAGAACTATGTTTGTGTGACCTGTGTTTCTTTGAAATAGGGAGACAAGACAGAGAACCCGGAGGAAACTCACGCGTTCACAGGAGAACGTGTAATTCATGCAGACAGCACCCGAGGTCAAGATTGATCCCAGGTCTCTGACGCTGTGAGGCAGTGGCTCTACCAGCTATTCCACTATGCTGCAGTATTATCTGGAGGCTTCAAATAATCTTGTTGATGAATAAAACTGACCCATTCAGCAATTTAAGGCTGATATTTCAATATAACATACATAATTTTAACTTTTTCCACAAACTTTCAAATTAATTATTGCAGATTGCAGACATATTTTCATCCACATTGTGCATTACTTTGCAGTTTGCTGAAACTTCACATTCACTATCAGGGCTGAAGAGAAGAAATGTGCAAAAAAACTTCAATTAAGTACAAATCCACAGTCTACCTTTGTCTAGTTCAGCACAATATAAAGTTTGGAAACTCTTGAATGTCTCTTCTTAACAAATTCCACTTGCTTCGGTGCCTTGAAGATATTCTGCAATCAGCGTAAGACTGAAAGGTAGGAATAGATTTCCTCCCTGCTTTCTATCCCATGAGGATGCAGTCACCACAACTAGGCACAAATGTAGTGGTTGAATGAAACTAAAGAGGTCATCATGGTGGTTCAGAGAAGCTCATAAAGAAACAACTGATTTAGCCAACCAGAAGCAAGATCAATAAGCACACAGAACTGGAGAGAATACACTGGAAGAATAGCTGGCAATTATAATGTCTATCTGGAGATGCAGGTACAGTGTATAGTCAAGTGTGCTGTGACCCAGGGATACTGGGATTGATGGGAGAAACAGGAGGTCACCTATTAACAGGATGCCTAATGTAGCTTCTTAGTTGTGACTGGGGAAGGATCATGAGGTTTAAAACTCAGTGAGTACTTGTACACAGTAACCAATCATTATATCTGAACCATGAGTTAGAAAGTGCCTTGGGATAAAAGGCTGAAGGAGAGTGTGTTTTTTTTTCTGGCTAAAGATGCCGCTGGCCTATTCTCAGAGATGTGCTGCACAGCAGGGTTTAACAAACAATTTTAAGAATAGAAATTTTAAAGTTGAGGCTAAATCTTTTGGCATCTGAAGATACAGTACTCATTTATAGAGTATAGAACATGGACCAGTAACAGATCTTTCAGCCCAAAATGTCTATGCTAACCATGATGTCAATTTAAACTTTATATCTATCAGTACTCAATTCAATTGCTACTCATGTGTCTGTATAAATGCCTTTTAAACATTGCTATTGTGCTTCCAATATTCTGCTTCCAATATTGCAGTACACACCAGACACCTACCACACTCTTTGTAAATAACTTGGTGGTATACCTCGTTTAAATGTTCCCCCTCTTGCCTTAAAGCTACCCCCTCTAGTATATGACATTTCCACATTTTTCTACATTAGGTCAAAATACTTAGACAATATACCTCTTCTATACCTCATAATTTTATTTACGCATATGGTCATCCCTCAGCCTCTGAAAATAAACATTCCAAGTTTGTCCAACCTCTCCTTATATCTGGAGTAATAAGAAGTTGCAGATGCTGGAATCTTGAGCAAATCACAAAGTGCTGGAAGAACTCAGCAAATCAGCCATCATCTATGAAGGCTGAAGAAGGGTCTTGCCCCAAAACGTCACCCATTCCTTCGCTCCATAGATACTACCTCACCTGCTGAGTTTCTCCAGCTTTTTGTCTATCATCTGTGAAGGGAATGAGCAGGAGATGTTTCGGGTCCGGACACTTCATCAGATTGAAAAAGGATCCCAACCTGAAATGTGGCCTGTCCATTTCCTCCAAAGATGCCACCTGACCCACTGAGTTCCTCCAGCGCTCTGTGTTTTGTTCTCCTTATAAGTAATATTCTCTAATCCTGGAAACATTCAGGTGAACCTCTTTTGCACCCTCACCAAAATGTCCACGTTTTTCTGGAAATGCATTAATCAGAACTGCACACAATATTCCAAGCATGACCTAACCAAAGTTTTATGCAGCTGCAACATGGTTTCCCGATTATTATACTCAACACTTTAATTGATAGAGGCAAGTATACCTTGTGCTTTCTATACCAATCTGTCTACTTGTGTAGACAAAAGTGCTGGAGGAACTCAGCGGGTGCAGCAGCATCTATGGAGCGAAGGAAATAGGCAACGTTTCGGGCCGAAACCCTTCTTCAGACTTGTGTTTACTTGTGTTGCCACTTTCATGGTGCTTTGATCTTGATCTCTCAGTACACTAGTATTTCTATGAGTCCTTCCATTTACCGTATATGTTCCCCTTACATTTTAACTCAGAAATACGTCACACTTCTGCTGTTTATTAGTCGTTACCAATAAACGTGGAATTGGAACATTCTTTGGAATGCAATCTAATGGCAAGACCACACGTCCTTCTTTAGAAAAAAACAAACATCAAGTAGTAGTAAAACAAATTGTGTTTGCTTTTTGCAACTTCTTCAATGCAATTTTTAACCACAATGCCACCAAAGCAGATGGCAAAGTTAGGAAGTTCAACAGGAGCAGATGATAGGTGACTAACACTGGCAGCCTCGGTCGCTAGCCAAGCCAGCCCTCTCAATGTTACTGCTGTTGCAGATTTTGCTTGCAAATTCAACATTTATTTGGAAGCATGTGAATGGATCATGATAGCAAAAACAATGTTTCCTCAATCAGAAGTTAGGAAGCAGGTATTGTTCACGCAATCTCTCACTTTATATCACATGGGTTGATGCCCATTAATCTCCAGTTTTCATTTAGCCTCCATGTACGATTGAAAGTTTTATTTTTAATTACAAATAAATTATAAAGTACTGTCTATGGGATAACCATTAATATTAAAATATTAAAAGCACACACTGCTAGAAATTGGAACCATTTACACCATGTTCTTACACTCTGCACAGTTTAACTTTAATGGAAAATCAATTTAATTTGAAAAAAAGGACTCTTCTTAAGACATGCATGAACCAAGATTTTCATTCCTGGTCTCTGACACATCAAAGAGGACTGCGTTATTTTCCACAGTTTTTCACTGTCACATTCATGGCCCTTGTCATCAGAAGATCATAATAAAGAGGAGTAGAATTAGGCCATTCAGCCCATTGCGTCTGCCCAACCATTCGGTCATGGCTAAAATCTATTTACTTCTCAACCCCATTCCCCTACTTTCTCTCCATAACATTGGATGCCTTATTAAACAAGAACGTATGAATCTCTGCATTAAAAAAATGATTTGGCCTCCACAGCTGTCGGTGGCAATGAATTCTACAGATTCCTCAAGCAGATCCCAGTCCTGCACAGTTGCTCATGACTCATTCGAAACCACTACCCAAGCTATCCTACTGATCTGCTCTGCAGCACCATACCATTCACTTTCCCCACATTCCATAACTATGGGCAAAAAAATACACTAATCCACCACATAACAACAAACCCCTTACCATTCCACAGGGTATAAATCCCATCACACCAAGCTAAAAATCACACTCTCAGGGCTCCTCATCAGCTGTTCCTTGTTCTCCTTTTGCTTTGTAGCAGGCACATTTAATGGGAAGTGTAGTTACTTTCATCCTGAGGGTGAAGTCCGTTGGGATAATAACTTCAAATTATGCACACGTCTCCCAAAATAGTTTGACACCATTGGAGATTCATAATGGTGCAACATCAAAACTACATTGGAGCAATTTGAAAACTAGCTACGCCAGAATAATTTATAGAAACAAAGAACTGCAAATGCTTGTTTATACCAAAGATAGACACAACGTGCTGGAGGAAAAGGATAGGTGACGTTTTGGGTTGGGACCCTTCTTCAGACTGAAAATAGGAGGTGGGTGGGGGGGGGTTGGGGATGCTGTGAGTCTAAAAAAGGGTCCCATCCCAAAACGTCGCAAATTATTTTCCTCCAGAGATGCTGCCTGACCCACAGAGTTACTCCAGCACGTTTTTGTGTCTATCTCCAGAATAATTTGACTTTCTGCACCAGAAACAAAATAGGAAGCACCTAGATTTACTGATTATGGAGCTCTAAAACTATTTCACAATCACTTTGAAAATGAAGCAAAATTGAGAATTACATTATGAGGAGAGGAAAACAGAATGGATGCTGTAAAATCAGAATTGGTAGGCTCAAGGATGTGGTGACTCTTTGCGTACTGGTCCCATTAGAGGATCTGCTATCATCTTTTACAATCGTTCCACTCTTTTAAATCTTTATTTCACTGTGGATGGCTTGATTGTATTCATGTATATCATTTTTTTTCTTTGACTGGATAGCACGCAAACAAAAAACTTCTCACAGCAGCTCGGAACACGTGACAATAATAATGAACTAAACTTAACTAATCTTCCACTAACCTGTGTGACTCAGAGGATACGATAATAACCCTTGCAGGTATTGAACGACGGAGAACGTCTTGAAGGAGCTGCACCAGGTAGAAATGTCCCAAGTGATTGACTTGAAAAGTGGTTTCAAGGCCATCCACTGTCAATTGCCACGGAGAACCAAATGCAGCGGCATTACAGATCAACACATGAAGGGATCTGTAGAGAGAACACAAGAGAAATATCTCAGAATCAAGAGCAGGTGAAAGAAAAGTTTTTTTTCTAGAAATAAAAGTGTCACTGGTAGAGCTGCTGCCTCATAGCGCCAGAGACCCAGGTTTGATCCTGACCTCGGGTAATGCTTGCATGAAGTTTATACGTTCTCCCTGTGACTGCATGGGTTTCCTCTGGGTGCTCCTGGTTCCTTAATGTACCAAAGATATGTGAGTTTGTCGGTTAATTGCCCCCTGTAAATTAGCCCCAGCACGTTAGGAAGTGGATTAGAAAGTGGGATAACATTGAACTAGTGTGAATGGGTGATCAATGGTCGGGTTGACTTGTTGGGCCGATGGACCTGTTTACAAACTAAACACAAAGATAGCACCCGTGGCCATCCCACCTGAATATGCACCCATTTCTCCCTTTCCCCTTCCATTACATTCCTTCACATTTCACATTTCCACATCTTCTATCCTCATCTCACACCTTTTTATCTTTTTGTTTCTGGCCTTCGTCCAAGCCTGACGAACTACAAGTCAGTCTGAAGAAGGTTCCTGACCCGAAAAGCACCAATCCATGGTCTCCAGAGATGGAGCCGCTGAGTTACTCCGGCATACTGTGTCTTTTATTTTGTAAACCAACATTTGCAGTTCCACGAGCCTAGTTTTTTATAAAATAAATTGACCTTGAGATATTGTGGACTGAAGCCTGAGTTGGATGTTTCCAGTTTTTTAGTTCCTGCTCATTCCTGTGGCTTTTTCCCCAATCTTAAAATTCCATCTAGAAACTAATACACACCAAACAGCAATGGGTGAATGGATGGATGCCTTCACAGAGGAAAATGCTAAGATAAATCCTATCACTTTTTGTGACAAAGGTGTGCAATCACAGAATGTGCTGCATATATTTAAAAGAAACTAGCAAAATCAATATGTTATTGCAGAAGAACAACAAACCCAACTGTACTAAAATTATTTCCAGAATCAGGCCATAAGGTCATAAGTGATGGGAGTGAAATTAAGCCATTCGGCCCATCAAGTCTATTCCACCAATCATGGGTGATCTATCTCTCCCTCCTAACCCCATTCTCTTGCCTTCTCCCCATAACCTCTGACACCTGTACTAATTAAGAATCTATCTATTTTTGACATAGAAATATCTACTGACTTTGCCTCCACAGCCTTCTATGGCAAAGAATTCCACAGATTCACATCCCTCTAACTAAAGAAATTCCTTATAATCTCCTTCCTAAAAGAACTGGGGCTATGACCTCTAGCCCGAGACTCTCCCACTAGTGGAAACATCATGTTTAAGAAGGAACTGCAGATGCTGGAAAATCGAAGGTACACAAAAATGCTGGAGAAACTCAGCGGGTGCAGCAGCATCTTTGGAGTGAAGGAAATAGGCAACGTTTCGGGCCGAAACCCTTCTTCAGACAGAAGACACGTTGCCTATTTCCTTCGCTCCATAGATGCTGCTGCACCCGCTGAGTTTCTCCAGCATTTATGTGTACCAGTGGAAACATCATGTTGTTTTTTTGCATACTTTGAATAAAGAAGTGTGTACATTGCTTCATTCACAACCTTGGGCAGCGCCAGGAAGCCTGACGAACTACAAGGTGTTTTGAAATGTGGTAACCTGGAAAAACGCAGCAGCCAATTTCAGTGCTCAGGAAAGGTATGGTGCAGGGGTTCCCAACCTTTTTCATCCCGTTTACCCCAGGCAACTTTAATAGCACATAACAATGTTATTTCACTTATTTATGAACAACTAATGATGAACAGAACCAAACTAAGTCAGTCAATGAGAAATAATATGTACAAATCCAAAATCATCAAATTTACGCCCTGGGTAGGCGAAATTTAACCCAGGTTAGGAACCCTTGGTATAGGGGGACATGGGCCAAATGAGACTCCATTAGATAGGGCCTCTCGGTCAGCATGGACAAGTTGGGACGTAGGGACTTTTTTGGTATTCTATGACACTGTGTCATCAATAAAAAAATTGTGTTGCTTGAGGTTCATCACTAATTCTGAAGCAGAGGGAATACAAATAGTTATAAAAACAGAACAGGCACATTGGAATAGGACCACTGCCCAGGTAAAGGATATATCCTAGCATATATCAACTATTTTGCTGGTGAAACTCCACAGTATTTCTGTGCTTCTCTCAGTGCTGGAAATATCTCGAAATTCACAACATTCATTCTAGAAAGTGTAAAAGTTCACAAGGTACAGAAATAAAATGTTCTTTAAAAAGAAATGTCACAAACATTGTATAACCAAACATGTAATCTGTACCTAATTTTATTTCAAGCTATACATCTCAGCAGGCCATAATTGAGGTTATCAATCAAAATGTCACTGTACTGCATACGGAGCGCAGTAAGAAAATAAGCGCAACTAACATTTTGTTAAATTGTGTACAGATCTATACATTTCAGATGACTTGTCTTTCTTCCACGACTGTGGTAGTCACATTTTACTGACAGAAGTGAAACAATTCTTTCAGTATATGTGATAATTTGGATGAGCTGCACCTTTTTAAAAGTTTAATGGTACCATTTTGAATTCATCCTCTGGTTTCTGAAGCCATGGACTAATAGATACAAATGCAGTAATTAGATATGCTTTAAGGTACAACTATTCACTATCTAAAATACTGAAATGTTTGCACTGAGGGTATTATAAGGAGATCTGAAATGTTACAGCCATCAGTGGTGTTGAATTTCTCCTGCAGAGGGCATTGGCATTCATTCCAGGATCGGAGAAAATGGGTCTGTGGCATTTGGAGGGCTCTATGGTTCATTTAAAGTTCAAACCTGGTAGAGGACGCAATCATTGAGAACAACAACTCAAGTGTACAGTCCTTCGAGCAGTTTGCATATCAAGGTTGAGTCATGCTGCCTAAAATTAGGAATAAACAGTTACAAATGAAGCAGAGAGAGTGAGTAAGTTGGAAGGAAAGGACCAGCAACCCACAACATAGTTCTAATCATTATGGATACCACTGTTATTCATTATTCACGGAACAAATTTATTCCAGAATTTCTCTTTTCAAATCCCCAATTGTGGCATAAATTTACCTGTCCTCACCACTTTTATCAACCTCAGACTAAACTAAACCAAGCAAAACAATGCAAAGTAATTTATCTGAATTTATTCACTTATGAAGATAAAATTATTGCTTCAATGTAATGTGCGATAAAGTAGTTACAAGTAATAGCAAAATGTGGATCTCTGAAAAATCCTAACAACCCAAGGGTCCTTTAAAAATTTATGAACATTTCATAAGAACAGTACTATATTTTCCATAATGGTAATTTTACAACGAGAACAAAATGAAGCATTTAATTTGTGCACATAAATGGAGGACTTCAATTTCAGATTTTTATTGTTATTAATATTATGCTGAACAAGTCATATTCTGCAGAAGTCTGTCCCAATGTCCGTCAAACTGCAGCCAAGAAAAATAAACAGATTTTCAATGATGTCTTCTGCAATGATTTAAAGGAATCAACAAAAATAAAGCTTTTTTCATTTTGACTATTTATAAATCATTGAACTACTTTCATGCCTTCTTTAATTCATAATCTACTTGCAAAATTATAAAATATTACAAATTAATTAATTACAAAACACTAACATTTTACAGCATTTCACACAGGCATATAGGACAACACAGTGGCCCAATGCCAGAGACCCAGGTTTGATCCTGAACTTGAGTGTTGTTTGTGTGGAATTTGCACGTTCTCTCTGTGGTATTCCTCCAAGCACTCTGGCTTCCTCCCACATTACAAAGATGTGCCGCTTTGTAAGCTGATTGGCCACTGTAAAGTATCCTTAGTGTATAAGAAAGTGGGATAACATGGAACTAATGTGAACGGCTGAACGATGGTCAGGGTGGACTCGGTGGGCCAAAGGGCCTGTTTCCATGCTGTATCTTTCAATCATCAATCAATATGTCCATTGGCTGTCGGACCTAGCCAGATCCACTTTATTCCTGTTTGTTTTTTCTAGGTTTGATGATGCATAAAGCCCAACCCAAAATTCTAGATGGAAATTTAGTCAGACACAAATACTTCAATCATTCCTCCTTAACCCATTTTCCCTCAATTGTTATGCAACATTTAAGGTAACCATTGCAGACCTATTTTTACACAAGCATCAATTTAGGATGTTCAAAAGGGAACTGCAGATGCTGGAATATCGAAGGTACACAAAATTGCTGGGGAAACTCAGCGGGTGCAGCAGCATCTATGGAGCGAAGGAAATAGGCGACGTTTCGGGCCGAAACCCTTCTTCCAGGGTTCATCAGTTTAGGATACTATTTCTCAAAGAGGGCAATGAGAGAATTTTCATATTCAATCCTTCTAGGAGAGATGTATTCCTATAAAAATCAATGGGCACAAAGACAAAGATCCATTGAGGGAACACTTTGCTGCATTAGATAGAGGGAGAGGAACACGGTTGCTATATTTCTTTTACATTTAATTTCTGACGTTTTCAATATTATTTCTAAATTCATTATTAAAGCAAGGGACAAATTGCATTCAAAATGGCTGAATATCTGAAGAAGGGTCCCGATCCGAAATGTCACCTATCCACGTTCTCCTGAGATGCTGCCTGACCAGCTGAGTTACTCCAGCGATAAACACAAAAAGCTGGAGTAACTCAGCGGGACAGGCAGCATCTCAGGAGAGAAGGAATGGGTGATGTTTCAGGTCGAGATCCTTCTTCAGAGTTACTCCAGCACTCTATCTTTTCTAAACCAGCTGCCGTTCCATGTTTCTGCCGAACACTTTAATAAGTTTCAGATAGGAATAAAAGGTGGATTCTCTAATTGAAAATGTACAACCATGTCCCTAGTACCCTCATCTTTTCAACATTTCAATAAAAAATTTCAATGAATGGACCACAAATTAAAGTTTCCACCTATGATCGGGAAGGTACAAAGGGCATAAATAGTAAGTGAACATAATAATAGCTCAGAACTGAGGTAGCGATCATTACAAACCATCAATAAATGGCACAAAGATGATCAAAAAGCCTAATGATTTTAGCTCAAAGAGATTAGAATTCAAAAGTGAAGATATTCAAATTCAGAAGTGAGTTGTGCATAGCCTTTGAGTTTTAGGACAGTTGTCAGAAAAGATGCAATGCCTTAAGGGACTCCAATTGAAATATATTGGATTAATACCAGAGTATAAAGAGTTAAAATATAGCAGGTCATGAAAACTTGACTTGTATTCTCTCAAGACTAAAGGGCTGATCTAATTGAGGAGTTTAAGATGGTAATAGGTTTTGATTGGGAAGATGCTGAGAAAAAGATACTGTACATACAGAGAAAATATTTATTTTTATGGAAGGATCGCAAGGAAATCAGGACATACTTCTTTGTATACAAAGGATAGCGGAAATATGAATTTTCCTCCATCAAAGGGTTACATATGCTCCGGGAATTGTAATTTTGAAAAATTAGATTAATAGATTTTTTTAAGGAAAAATGTCAAGGGATATGAAATAAAGATGAGTAAATGAAGTTAAGGTATAGATCAACCATGATCTAATTGAATGGCAGAGGAGGCTCAAGGGGCTGATACTTCTCATACTTAAAGATTGCAAAGGTGAAACATATGATCTGAGAGTAAAATACTTTTAAAAATTCCAAACAATTTCAAACATGCATTTCATAAACAAACTAATTGACTTTTGTATTGGTTTGTGTCCTAAAAAGTTTCCACATTATTGGGGCTAATCAATGGGATAAATGGCTTGGAAGGGTTATTGAGCCGAGGATTCGGAAAAAGATTAACTAATATCCTCAGAGACTGTCGTTAACCCAGTGCTTCAGGGATTGGGTGATTCCAACTATGTGTTAATTCATCTCCCTAAAACCTCCAGGCTCAGTTACTCCTCCTTGACAGTTCTTTCATCTTAGTTCTCAGTCGTCAAAGGTGAACAAGTTGAACAAATGAAAGACAAATTGCTGGAGTAACTCAGCAGGTCAGGCAGCGTCTCTGGAGAACATGGATAGGTGACATTTCAGGTTGGGATCTTCCTCAAAAAATGCCTAAAACATTAAGAAAGGACATATGAAATATTAAAGTTAAATCAAGTCTATTTTGTAACTATCCTTAATTAAAACACAAAACCTGCAATTAATTATTAGTACAAATTATTTTCTTCAGCAAAATACAAAGTGCTGGAGGAACTCAACGGGTCAGGCAGCATCTGGAGAGGGAATGGACAGGCAATGTTTCAGGTCAGGACTCCTTTTCACCTACTTTTTTGTCTTCAAATATGCCAAAAGAGGAATTTCATATGCACAGAATCCACCTTATCTTAAAACATTTGTCAATTAAGCATGGAAGGCATGTGAGGGACAATTTAACACTGATGTTGCAATATTCATAATACTGAGTCAGGCTTTCAATAACCTCCAAATGGTGAACAGATTTTGTACAATACCCGTTCTTCCATTAAATGACTGGTTTAATGACAAAATAAATAGGGTTTTACTCAAAGCATAAGCAGCCAGTGATCATGCAAGGCATCAGGAGAGAATATTTGAAGATTAGTTAACAACAGGGACTCAGTGACACAAGTACTTCGAACATTGAACAGTACAGCACTGATGCAGGCCCTTTGGCCCACAATGTTTGTGCTGAACATGACACCAAGTTAAAAATGGTAGAATGAAGGGCATGCTCAGCTGCTCACGGAGAACAACATGTTGAAAGAAACTGAACAAAAGGAAAAAGCAAATTGTGGAAAAACCTTTTATTTTGAATGAACTGGATAGAATTATTGATTCATAAGAATGCAAACAGGCCCTCCAGCCCAACTCGTTCATGCCAACTAAGATGCTCCATCTAAGAAATCAGGAGGGCAAAAAGGATACATGAGAAAGCTGGTTGATTAGATAAAGGAAAATACATTGCTATTTTTCTGCCATTATTATACAGTACATGAAAGATGTAGAGGATACAAGATGGCACCAAAAACAAGGCAACTCTTGTATATTTCCTCAGCGTAATCTACTATTTTACATACTTGTACTTAAGTCTTATTGCATCTAATGTATAGTAAGATTGTTTTCTGAACTGTATGCAAACACGTAATTTCACTGCACCTAGATACATGTGAAATAAAGTAGCATTGAACCATTGAAGCTAGTTCCATCTGCATGTGTTTGGCCCATGTCCCTCGAAACCTTTCCTATCCATGTACCTGTCCAAGTGTCTTTTAAATGTTATTGGATCTACCAATAAATCTACCAAGGAAGACATCACATTATTTCTACCAAACATCCGAATCATGAGTCAATGTGGAATAAATACCCCAGTGTAACTCTTCATACATTTACCAATCCACCTGAAGCAAATTCAGATTTGCCATCTTTTTTAAAGTGCTTTGAACCACTGCAGAGATCAGCCCAGAATAAGCTCTGTCAATATTGTCTCAAAGCTGCAGATGTATGTCCACAGATAATGTTTGACTACTTTGACCCCGTGTTTGCTCTGAAAATGCTGAAGCTTAGAACTGACACTTGTGAGCTCAAATCTAAATGGACCATTTCAGGGTCCAATATTAAGCGGATGAATTGGATATATTGTATTAATGTACACAAATCAACAAGGGCATCATTATTGATTAACTAGATTTTTTTTTAATGGAAAACCAACCGTATCAAATAATGTGTGCGTTTTCAATAACCATGAAATAACACAAGAATGAATTGAACCAGAGGTCAAATAACTGAAAATAAACCATGATTACATACAATGAAATATAAACGAAGGAACATAAATGTCAAGGAAGGTTAGATTATGTATATTTGACCAAGATCTTTGTTCTCGGTTTGTTCTCAGCCACATTCAGTTTCTTAACATAAAATGCCACTGCTTTGCAGCATTCAGACTCATCTTTATGATCATTTTTGAATATATTCTATGTGAATCAATGTGCAGGCCTTGCATTATAAAACCATTGATTTGGACCTGAGTCTTCTGCAAGGCATTGGGAGATATAACATTTGACTCCAATCAAAGGCAGTCACCATTCTATTCTCTTGCATCACAATTAAACAAAGTCTGAGTTTATTAAGAGATCAACTTAATTTCAAGAGTATTGGTATTGACCTTATTATGGTCACTTGTACCAAGATGCAGTGAAAGGCCTGATAGAATAAAATTCATAATTACTGTATGTTTATTTGTGTGTTATAATGCTGTAAAGCTGCAGCAAGTAAGAATGTAATTGTTCCATTGCTGGTATATTTGACAATTAAACACTTTTGACTCCACACAAGTACATTCAAATTATATAAAAGGTCCAAAATAAAAAATGCCAGAGTGCAGATTTTAGTGTCACAGCATGAGAGTGTTAATTACAGAGAAAATGTCCAAGGACCGCAATGAGATAGGTTGGAAGATCGGGACAACATCCTAGCTTCTGGGAGGGCTGCTCAATTATCTGGTAACAGCGGGAAAGAAGATGTTCCTTAATCTGTGGAACATGTTTTCAAACTTCCGCCTGAAAGATCAGAAAGACTCAAGTAGCCAGCTGGCCTCACTCCTTAAGCCTATCACCTTTAATAAATAATGGTATGCTGAAGAAATATTTTAAAATATATTTGACATATAATAAAACAAATAATACTTTCGAAGCATTAGTGAACTACTGCAGTAGTTCGCTAGCGCTTCGAAAGTTTTATTTTATTTTTATTATATATATATGTATATGTTTGGACTTTGGTCATCAGAGATACAACGTGGAAACACGCCCCTCCAACCACCGAGTCTGCGCCGAACAGCGATCACCCCTTACACTAGCACTATCCTACACATTTGGGACAATTTCCCAATTTTACCAAAACCAATTAACCTACAAACCTGTGTAGGAAGGAACTGCAGATGCTGTTTAAAATCCAAAGATAAACACAAAAAGCTGGAGTAACTCCGCGGGACAGGCAGCATCTCTGGAGAGAAGGAATGAGTGATGTTTCGGGACCTTCTTCAGACCTACAATCCTTTACATCTTTCTAGTGTGGGAAGAAAGCAGAACGCCCAGAGAAAACCCATGCAGTCACAGGGAGAACGTACAAACTCTGTACAGACAGAACCCTTGGTCAGGATCGAACCTAGGTCTCTGGCACTGCAAGGCAGCAAATCTACCTCTGTGCCACTGTGCCGCCCTTTCATTTATCAGGATTTTCCACTTGGGAGATTTTGGTCGTGGTATTTGAATTCAGTAAACTTTGAGATGGCTACATGACCTAATTGCTCTGTACTAATAGACTAAGTTAGGTGAATTATAAGTCAGGTCAATTCAAGTCAACTTTATTTGTCACATACACATACAAGATGTACAGTGAAATGAAAGTGGCAATGCTTGCGTGATTTTGCAAAATTACAGAACAGAACAGAACCAGTATTTACATTTTTAAAAAAGACACAACAGTTACGCCCTGGTGAGATCAGAGTTTACAGTCCTGATGGCTTGAGGAAAGAAACTCCATCACATCCTCTCTGTTTTCACAGCGTGACAGCGGAGGCGCTTGCCTGATCGTAGCAGCTGGAACAGTTCGTTGCTGGGGTGGCAGGGGTCCTTCATGATCTTGCTGGCTCTGGATTTCCACCTCCTGGAGTATAGGTCCTGCAGTGGGGGAAGTGTAGTTCCCGTGGTACGTTCGGCCGAACGCACTACTCTCTGCAGCGCCTTCCTGTGCTGGGCAGAGCTTTTGCCAAACCAGATTGAGATGTTTCCGATACTTTCTATAGCACCAGAGTAGAAAGATTGATGGATCTTCAGAGAGACTCTGAATTTCCTCAGCTGCCTGAGGTGGTAAATGCGCTGCCTTGCCTTTCTCACCAGTGTGGCAGTGTGTGTTGGCCATGTAGACTCGCAGGTATTTAAAGCTGCTCACCATATCCACAGAAGTCCCATTAATCCCCAATGGCGCGTACGTCCGCGGTTGTAGTGCCTTTCTAAAGTCCACAATCAGCTCCATAGTTTTTGTGACATTCAAATGTCACAATGGTGTTATTCTGACACCATAGTGCCAGGTCAGCCACCTCCTCCAGGTAGGCCTTCTCATTGTTATCGGAGATCAGGCCGACCACCACTGCGTCATCAGCAAACTTAATGATGGAGTTGGAGCTGAACCTGACCACACAGCATGTGTGTACAGGGAGTACAGTTGGGGGCTGAGGACGCAACCCTGGGGGGATCCTGTGTTCAGGGTGAGGGGGTTGGAGGTATGTCTACCCATCTTGACCACCTGGGGCCTGGTGGTCAATAAGTCCAGTACCCAGGCACACAGGGGAGTGTTCAGTCCCAGTTCTAGCAGTTTATCAGCAAGTCTGGTGGGGACTATGGTGTTGATAGCTGAACTGAAATCAATGAACAGCATCACACAAAAAGTTGGGTCCACTGGCCAGTCCATCACCGGCTTTGACCTCCCTACCGTTGAAGGGATCTATCGTAGTCGCTGCCACAAAAAAGCAGCCAAAATCATCAAAGACCCACACCATCTTGGCCACACACTCATTTCACCATTGCCATCAGGAAGAAGGTACAGGAGCCTGAAAACTGTAACGTCCAGGTTCAGGAACAGCTTCTTCCCTACAGCCATTCACATATTCCGTCTCACTAGCCAGCGCACTGACGATGTTGTTACCAGCCGGCGAGCTAGGGGTGTTGTTGCCCGCCTCAAATCGTGCATAGAAAGAGTTCAGGTCATCAGCTAAGGAGGCGCCGGCACTCATGGTTGAGGGGGGGGCTGCTCCAGTAATTAGTTGTAGTCGGTAGTCTCTGCCAAAGGCGTCTGGTGTCCCATCTGCTGCTCCGTCTGCAACTCCATCCAGGCCCTGTACCTCCTTTTTGCGTCCTTCACCGCCCTTCGCAGTCTATAGGACTCTGACTTGTAGTCACCCATGTTGCCAGATGCCAGGCCGGAGTTGTAAGCAGTGGTGTGAGCATTCAAAGCAACAGGAATGGACCTGTCAACCCAGGGCTTTTGTTAGGAAAAAAAGCTAACCTTTACCGTGGGGATGATGTTGTCAGCTAGTGTTGCTATGAAGTCCATGACAGCTTCCGCAGACTCACTGACGTCTCTGGACCTTGATTGGAAGATATTCCAGTCGACATCACTCAGTGCATCCTGTAGCATGGCCTCTGAATGGTCAGGTCACCGCTTTATGTCCCTCGTCACTGCCGTTTCCCGCACTATTCGTTGTTTATACTCCGGCAGCAGGAAAATGGCGGCGTGGTCAGATTTCCCAAAAGGAGGGAGAGAAATGGCCTTGTATCCTCTCCTGAATGGTGTGTAACAGTGGTCCAAAGTTCTTTCAACCCCCCCGGTGACACTTGTGATGTGTTGGCAGAAGTTAGGCATAACTTTTTTGAAGTTTGCCTTATTGAAATCCCCAGCCAACAACGTAGCCGCGTCAGGATGCTTGTTCTGATGCCGTCATAACACATTGTGTAGGGCCGATAGTGCCGTGTCGGTGTCTGCATGCGGTGGTATGTAGACGGCTGTTATGATGACGGCATGAGATCATCAGATGCTCCTGGGCTGACGAGCAGGTACGAGAAAACGTCTTAATATTCTTAGGGTTGCACTGGTTGTTGTTGGTCATGAAGTAAACCCCTCCATCCTTAGATTTTCCGGACTCTTCCATTCTATCCGCACAAAAAACAGAGAAGGACTCGGTTGTGCATATTACTTGATCAGGCACCAGCCATGTCTCTGTCAGACAAAAGATGTTACAGTCACTTGCGTCCCGCTGGAATCTAATCCTCGCCCTGAGATAATCCATCTTGTTTTCCAGGGACTGAACATTAGCAAGAAGAATGCTGGGCAGAGGTGGATGGTAGGCTTGAGCTCTTAGCCTGTTCCGAATCCCCCCACCCCCCCAGTTACCTCGATGTCTTTTCCGACTTTTTCCCAGAGACACGCTCCCATTGTTGTTGCTGCGGCTCGCTCTTAAGGGGCTGTCCCACTGTGGCGACCTAATTGGCGAGTTTAGAAGAGTTTAGGAGAGTTTGAAAAAGTGTCATGTTGAAGACCTTCTTCGACTATGTAGAAGACCTCCTTCGACTATGTTGAAGACTAGCTTCGACTAGCTTCTGGAAGATTGGACACCGAATAGTGCAGAGTGAAGAGGACCTCCATCAATCTCCTTCGACCTCCCTTCAACTATGTTGAAGACTATCTACGACTACCTTTGACTACCTTTGATTACCTTCGACTACCCTCGAATAACATGCCGACCTACTACGACCTACTTCGACTAAACCTACGAGTAAAAAAATATTGATTTTTTCCGTGGCGACCTTTTTTTACTCGCGGGCATTTTTCAGCATGTTAAAAAAACATCGCGACCGAGCTGGGGCCTCGAGTACGCAGGGGCTACTCTCGAGCATGAAGGAGCATTACAAAGACCTCCTAGGGCCTCGTGTTGACCAGGCTGTGAGTCGAGGGCAAACTCTTCTAAACTCACCAATTAGGTCGCCGCAGTGGAACAGCCTTTTTATGATCTCTGCCGGCCACGATGGATCGGTGGATAAAGTGTCCAAAAAACCTTGGGTTACGCTAAAACTTTAAGTTTAAAAGTGTTTTTCGATCGTAGAGTGTTAGTGCTGATATTAGCAGCAAGAAAGATATTAAAAATAAACATCTATATATTACTAAAAGTAAGATCTTGGCCGCTTTTGACACTGCAATGTGATTTCCAAGAGGACGTCGCCACTTACGGCCGTCATTTTTGGCCACCTCACTCAGAGCCCCCCTCCGCTGGACTGGACCGGAGGATTTTTCCCATCGATGAAAAATCAGAGACATATTAATGTTTTAAAAACATTTGCCATTCTCTCTGCTGCCCCTGCTGGTGGGAGGAGGGAGGGACTATAAAACCCGGCAGTGGTGTTCCTCACTCAGTCTCTGCAAGATGGAGGAATCGAGAGGGTCACGTCTCTCTGAGCACTGAATAACACTAAACACATGTCCACTCAACTGTGAGTGCCCTTAATGTGGTTTGAAAAGGAAAATATGGTTGGTTTGAAGTAAAAAGGCTAAAAATGGTTGTTTGGGGGGTTTTGGTTGAAGTAATAATAATAATAAATTTTATTTATGGGCGCCTTTCAAGAGTCTCAAGGACACCTTACAAAAATTTAGCAAGTAGAGGAAAAACATGTAAGCAGAATGAAATAAATAGTAGAGACATGACTAGTAAACAAATTAAAGACAAATTAAAGACAGAATTCAATTCAAAACACAATATGAGGCAATTCAAGCACAGATGAAAAGGGAGGGGATGTGGGCTAAGGATAGGCAGAGGTGAAGAGATGGGTCTTGAGGCGGGACTGGAAGATGGTGAGGGACACGGAATTGCGGATCAGTTGGGGGAGGGCACTGCAAATGGTTGTTTGGGGGGTTTGGGTTGAAGTAAAAAGGCACTGCAAATGGTTGTTTGGGGGGTTTGGGTTGAAGTAAAAAGGTACTGCAAATGGTTGCTTGGGGGTTTTGGGTTGAAGTGAAAAGGCACTGCAAATGGTTGTTTGTCTAAACTTGACAACTTCCTGTTTGCACTATATGGATTTTAGATAAAACGCTACCACTTACGGCTGTGATTTTTGGCATCTTACTCAGTCCCCATCCGCTCATCAGGTGCAGAGGATTCTACCCATCAATGAAAAATAAAAATGTTATTAGTGTTTAAAAAATGTTGAGAATCTCTCTCCTGTCAATCACGACATGAAGGCCACACCTTTTCCGGTGGGAGGGGGAGGGATTATAAAACCCGGAAGTGTGGTTGTGACTCAGTCTCTGCATGATGGGGGAGGGAGAGGCCACGACTCTGTCTGAGCTGTGAATTAACTGAACACACTGAATGTCTACTGAACTGTGAGTGTGGTGTTTTGTGTGGTTAAATGGTGGTTTTATGGTGGTTTCACTCTGCTTGAAATGGTATGAAACTGCATTTGAATGTGGTGGCCTTGCACCCTGCATGAAATGGTATGAAACTGCATTTGAATGTGGTGTCGTTGCACCCTGCATGAAAGGTATGAAACTGCATTTGAATTTTGTGGCCTTGCACCCTCCTTGAAATGGTATGAAACTGCACTTGAATTTGGTGGCCTTGCACCCTGCTTGAAGTGGTATGAAACTGCACTTGAATTTGGTGGCCTTGCATCCTGCTTGAAGTGGTTGGATACTGCACTTGAATGTGGTGGCCTAGCACCTTGCTTGAAGTGGTAGGAAACTGAACCTGAATTTGGTGGCCTTGCACCCTGCTTGAAGTGGTATGAAACTGCACTTGAATTTTGTGGCCTTGCACCCTGCTCGAAGAGGTAAGAAACTGCACTTGAATTTGGTGGCCTTGCACCCTGCTTGAAATGGTAGGAAAATGGATTTGAATTTGGTAGCCTTGCACTCTGCTTGAAATGGAATTTCAAGGAATAGCCGTGAGTCAACTGCCAGCCCACCAGCCGTGAGTGAGCTGCCAGCACATCAGGCTTGAGGGACTGAGCTGCCACCCCAAGAATCCATTTGGCCCACAATGTCCATACTAGCCCTCTGGAGACCTGTAGTCCCTGCAGCCGACAACACCCATACCAGCGCTCCAGAAAGCCCCCCCCCCCCTCCCCCCCCGCGCTGCCCACCAATATTGGAATTGGTGGAGGTGGAATATTGCATCAGGGGACCAGCCCTCCCGTGTGAACATGGGACCCAACGGGTCCCACTTAGTCTAGTAATAGTTTAAAAAATGCAAAATCGCCGTTGAGCTACCACGACGGTGACTGGACCCGGCCGCCCATCTTATCGAGAAATATCGCCATCTTAACATGAAATAAGAATAGAACCTCCCTCCTTTACAACCTTTTTCACAACACAGTCTTTCTCAAAGTCTCAAGGAATTGTCCGAAGAACTTACTGACCTCAACTAGAAACCAATATTTGAAAACTTAAAATATTTATTTGCTAATACAATCAGTATTATAAAAAGAATAGCAAAGATGTTCAAACTGGATAGCATGATTTTTGGCAGGAATAGTTTTTCCACATGGTATTTCGTTCACTGAATACATATTTAATTTAATTGCATTGGTATGAAAGCATAGTCTAGGCGCACATTGAATTTCTTTGCAAAGAAAATAGCATACTTTAAATTTGACAGATGTCTATTTTTTAATAATGATAATAATTCAAGAGTGCAGAGAAATTCAGTAAACAGTTTTTCACCCAGGGCATAATCTGTCAGAATCTGAAAAATCAGACTTGACACAGTTCCCATGTTTCACTTCTTGTGAGGGAGAACAGCATGTTGGGTTAAGAAAAATAAAAGAGGCATGTCCAGATAAAACAGGATTACTGCCAAGCATGGCATTAGCACAATCCAAATAAGAAAGAGGTTAGATGGAAAGTGTTAGAGACTGTTCAAAATCTCGCTTCTGAGAACAACTTAAATACAAATTACAAGTGTGTACACATTTAAAATACAAAAGCGATGCATCATAAAATGGGGAATGGGAATTATAGCACATTGCAGATACAGTTCAGTGAAAGGAATTCATGTGCATCTCTTCTATGGATGGCCTACAGCCCAGACCACCCAACTACATCGAAACCTATAACAGGTTGCTTAAGTGCCAATTATTAACACTGGCAGTCACGTCTACGAATCATTGTTTATAAAAATGGCTGTAATTAGGCTGTAATTATGGTTGTAATTATCAATTATTAATGACTGAAAACAAAGGTGGTAAGTGGCTTGTTCTTGTCATCAATGAAGTCAGCTTTAACTTCATCTGGCCTTTCATGTGAAAAGACCATTGACTCAAGCCACATTTGTAGACTTGAACACACTGTCTCCACTAACGTTACAATGTACTAAGAAATAAGCAATGCATTGTCATTGGTTGCCTCTTTCAGCTCCAGCATTAAATTGGGACTAGAAATACTATTCATCTAAACGTAGGGGAGAGGGGAGAGGGGATGAGGGGATGAGGGGGATGAGGGGAAGTGGGGGAGTTGGGGAAGTGGGAGAGGGGAAGGAGCGAGGAGGAATGGGGGGGGGGGGATGGGAAAGGGGGGAATGGGGAAGGGAAGGATGTTGGGATGGGGGGATGGAGGGGTGGTGGGATGGGGAAAAGGGGGGACGGGGCGAGGGGGAAGACGGTGAGGAGGAGAAAGGGAAGGAGAAAAGGAGGAAGAGGTACGGGAAGGGGTTAGGGGAAGGGGAGGGGGAGGGAAAGGGAAGGGGTTGGGGGGAGGGAGAGAAAGGGGGGTTGGGAATGCAGGGGGAGGGAACGGGGTGGGGAAAAGGGATGAGGGAACGAGATGAGGGAAGGGGGCAGAGGGGTTGTGGCGGTTAGTGATTGGGTTTCCTGAAGCCCGAGCCAACACATTTCCCTCCACCAACTAAATACTGACAATAGATTGTTTGACATCTCACCACAATGGAATCTGCAAGGTCTTAATGTGTCCAATTGGTGTTTGCTTTTTGGCGACTTTTACCAATGATTAAACATCACAAGTCATGAATTACCTAATTTGGCTACTTGATGTCTGAAAAAGATGGAAAAATAACCTATTTTTCATCCTTGATGTCTTGTGCTCACCAAAAACTATTGCTAGTTTTCTGATCTGCACCGTCCAACTCAATAGATAAAGTATGTCGCAAGAAGTGCAAAATGTTTCTGTCAACTGAACACGAAGATGCAATTGTGACTTTGAAACCCTCTGAAGTGTGAGTAGATCATTTATCATGCCCTAGGTGGTTCATTTTCCCATAAGCAGTCCCACGGGATGTCTGGGCTCGAACCAGGCGTAACGGAATAAGGAGTACCTATTTAGGACTCAGAGCAGAAAAGATGTGGAAAGGGTGCAGATAATGTTTACCAGAATGCTGCCTGGATTAGAGGGTTTCAGCTAAGGGAGAGGTTGGTTGGACTGGGATTGTTTTCTCTGGAATATCGGAGGTTGAGGGGTGACTTGAGAGAATTAAATAACATTATGAGCGCCATAGATGGGGTAAACACTCAGAAATTTTTTCCCAGCGTGGAAATGTCCAACACTAGAGGGCATGAGAAGGGGAAAGTTAAATTGAGATGTGCTGAGCGTTTTATTTACACAGAGTGTAGTGGGGGCCTGGTACGCACTGCCAGGGGTGGTGGTGGATGCAGATACTGTAGTACGTTTAAGAGGGTTTTAAACAGGAACATGGCAGTGCAGGGAAACAGAAGGATATGAATCATGTACAGATGAGATCAGTTTAATGTGGTAGCATGTTCGGCATAAACATTGTGGGCTGAAGGGTCCGTTCCTGTGCTGTAATGTTCTGTGGTCGATGTTATGACCAAAACTTTCTCAAAGATAATTAGGCATAGGTAGGGATGCCCAATCCCCAAAAATAAATGGATGAAAACATCAAGATCTGGTTTGTAGATTGAGCATGAAAATCTAGACTGATGTTGCCAATACTGCAAAAATGTGAGGGGTGCTCTTTATCTGATATGTCAAATCCAATTCTCTCTCAAACACTCAGGGGCATTATTCTTGAGATCCAGTCTAAAACTACCTTAGCCAATATCACTTAAAAAGTTAATTATCTGGTTATTATCAAGGCTGTTTGTGGAGCTACATGTGCAGAACCTGGCTGCAGCAATCTCTACATTAAAGCACCAATAATTCAAAAGTACTTTATTGTCTATGAAGTGGTTTGGGATGTCCTGCACTTATCAATAATGCTATGCTGTGAAAGCCTTTCATTTATTTAATGCCTTCAAACTCTCTCATCCAATAGCTTCCCAGACAATGAATGTTACCTTCAGCTTTTCAAACTATTTTGTCATGACCAGCATCATGCATTGTTTATAAATCCTGCTGCATAAAGGATCTGTAGACTATTAAAAAAAAGGCAGAATAGAGTTGTGGAGTCATACAGCAAGGAAACAAGCCCTTCAGCCCAACTTGTCCGTGGCATCCAAGATGCCCCGTCTAAATAGTCCAATTTGCCCACATTTGGCCCTTATTCCTCTAAACCTTTCCGATCCAAGTACCTGTCCAAGTCTCTTTTAAATACTGTTATAGTACCCACTTCCAACTACCTCCTCTGGCAGCTTGCTCCATATACCTACCACCCTCTGAATGAAAAAGTTGCTCCTCAGGTTACCATTAAATATTTTCCCTCTCAGCTTAAATATCCTCTACTCTGAATAAAAGACTCTCTGCATTTATCCTATCTATTCCAATTTTCAAACATACTTATCAGATAATTATGGTTGGGTTTCTAATAGGCAGTATATAATTATTTTTAATAAATTATCTATAAAAATAAATGCATTTATTTCATTTATAAATAGAGATTTTATATATAATTTATAAATATATAATTTATAAATATATTTACACATCATTTGTTAACTAGCAGCTGATTATAGAGAAACTAAAATAAAAAAAGCAACTGCATTAACTGAAGCCGTGTGTAATGTCGGCGATACTAATTTACAGATATAAAAAAAATGAATCAAACACCTGGTCTTTCAAAAGCAATTGCCAGGAACTGAAGCTGTGTGATTTGATAAGCAGTTAGATGTGCTATAGTATTCTGCTTCCTCGCATAAGGTTTCCATAAGGTAAATATTTCACGTGCTTCCTCCTGAAAGATGGAATGTGACAGAAACTAGGGCACTTCTCAAGTGACCAAAGGTAAAACACACAAACTAGTTGAAACTACAAATTCAACAGATGAGCTTGCACTGATTGTGACTCCCAAGACATCTGCCTTTTTCCCTCTGTTTTGACCTCCTCACTGCCTCGAAAATTAAAGTTCAATAACCATCCACAAAAGACACGTCCCCTGTTAAAATAAACATGCCAGGTCATAATTTCTAAAGCACAATGTTAGAGAATGGTGCCCAAAAACTCACATAAAAATGATTTGCAATAAACTGGGAGTTTTACTTCAATTTATAGCCAGCTATAAAACCACAAAAGGTGAATTATGGCATAAAATTGCAGTTTAATTTGTCATTTACAAGCTCATTCATATAGTTAATGTTTTAATAATCTGTAGTGGTGTTGCCTTCGAGTTAGGAAGTCATTGCTCTCAAGTGTGTGAGGCTTTAATCACAAGGTCAACTGTACAATTTTGATAACTGCTAAATGACATTAAAGACACTTTAGGCATTCAGTTTCCAGTTGCCAGCAGTTAGCTTGCTCCTTCACCCTGAAGCTGAAGATGAACCGATAGATTGCCTGCTCCCTTTCTCTTTGGCAGATCCTCAGAGGTCCACATTGGCCCCATCAGTGTCGCAGAACTCAGCGCTGTTTAGTTTAGTTTTATTGTCACATTTACCGAGAAAAAGCTTTTTGTTGCATGCTATCCAGTCAGCTGAAAGACTATACTACATGATTACAATCGAGCCTTCCACTGTGTACAGACACAGTATAAAGGGAATAATGTTTAGTGCATGATAAAGTCCAGTAAAGACTGATTAAAAATAGTCTGAGGGTCTCCAATGAGGTAGATGATTCGTCAGGATGCTCCCCTTTATGTTATTGATAGGATGGTTCAGTTACCGGAAATCAGCAGGGAAAAAACTGCCCCGAAATCTGGAGGTGTGCGTTTTCACACTTCTGTACCTCTTGCCTGATGGGAGAAGAGGGAGTGATCGGGGTGAGACTCGTTCTTAATTATGCTGGTAGCCTTGCCCAGGCAGCAGAAAGTGTAGATGGGGTCAAGGGGATGGAGGTTTTTTGTTTGATGGTTTGGCTACGTCCACAATTCTCTGAGCACTGGTTTGGGAGAAGTCTTGCGTTTTACAGAACAGTAAGGCCCATTTTTTTTACTTCTGTGAATTAGCTAACAATCTATTACATTTGGTACTCAGTCTTCAAACATGTGCATACCAGGCAAGATGTAGCCTTGTTTGACATCAGTTTATGTTGATATTGTGTTTCTTGGAATCTCTAGTTTAGAACATGACTTAGGTTCGTTTTTTAGCTTACAGATACAGCGCAGAAACAGGCCCTTCGGCCCACCGAATCCGCACCGACCAGCGATCCCCGCACATTAACAGTTCCTACACAGTAGGAACAATTTATACTTACACCAAGCCAATTAATCTACATATCTGTACGTCTTTGGAGTGTGGGAGGAAACTGGAAACTGAAGATCTCGGAGAAAACCCACGTGATCACGGGCAGAACGTACAAACTCTGTATAGACAGCACCTGTAGTCGGGATCGAACCTGAGTCTCTGGCGCTGCAAGGCAGCAACTCTACCCCTGCGCCACCGTGGCCGGCCACATTGCATGCCATCATTTGGCAGATGTAAAATGAAGACAAATTTCAGCAAGAAGCGAGAAGAATGTTCCATAGTCCTATTCAAATGTAAGGTTTTTGTAAATCCTCCATTTTTCTTGGAATTGACATGGTGAAGAACATGTCTATTGTCCCTTCCTATCCATTTATCATTTCAAATGCCTTTCATTAGTTGGAATTGTAACCACTTCTATAGATTCCTCCAGCAGCTCATTCCAGGTACAGACTACCCTCCGAGTGAAAGAATTGCCCCCGAGGTCCCTCTTTAATTCCTCTCCTTTACCTCAAACCTATGCTCACTAGTTTTAGAATCCTCTACCGTGGGAAAAAGGCTGTGAACATTCACTTTGCCCCTCATTAATTTGTACTCACCAATAAGGTTATCCCTCAGCCTCCTACGCTCCAAAGAAAAAGTCCCAGGTATTTCATCCTTTAGTTTAGTTTAGTTTAGTTTAGTTTAGAGATACAGTGCAAAAACAAGCCCTGGTAGACCAGCGATCAACCCATACACTAGCACCATCTTACACATTAGGCACAATTTACAATTTTTCCAGCAGCTAATTAACCTACAAACCTGTACGTCTTTTGAGTGTGGGAGGAAACCAGAGCACACTGAGAAAACATACGCAGTCACGAGAGAACATACAAACTCCGTACAGGCAGCACCTATAGTCATGATCGAATCCGCGTCTATGGCACTGTAAGGGAGCAACTTTACCATTGTACTACCATGCTGCACCTACAACTCAAGCCCGCAAGCACAAGTAACATCCTGTTGAACATCCCAGTCATATTGCCTGCCTTCCTGCAATCTTCTAACATACCCCAGTGCAGGCACTACATAGCACGGGAAAAATATAATCAAATCAAATAAAAAATATATCAAATCAATATCAGTATCGTCTTGTAAGGCCTGCATCCCCAGAATATTGATCCTAAATATAGTCAGTCAGCTACAATAGGCTGGCCGCATTGTTCCCATGCCTAACATCTGACTCCATAATGGGCACTCCATTCCAAGCTCTGACTCGTGATAGTCAAAGAAAAAGGTACAAAAATATTCTCAAAGCCTCCTGTCAGCTCAGAACACTTGATAGTGGAGGGTGCTCATCCTTTATGATCAAAACTTTCGTTTTGAACGGTGCTGGAAACGTGGTGACTCTTGTGTAGTGTCTCGGTATAATCTACTATTCGTAGACTTTGTACTTAAGTATGATTGTACTGATGTACAGAAAGATTGTTACTGGACTGCATGCAAAAGAAGAATTTCACTGTACCTAGGTGCAGGTGGTGACAAAGTGCCATTAAACCATTGAGAAGCAGGCTATCCTGAGGGGCTGAGATGGGAGATTATCTTGAACAAATATATGGTAATGACAACTAAAAGAACATAGACTGGTTAATATGTTAGCAGCCACAATGCGTGGGTCATCAGAATGATTGAAACTCTGAATTGGAAATAAAATGGTTGGTTTAAGATACCACACAATGCTAAAAGCACTCCACGAGACCAAAGTCTGAATCTAGGCACTGCAATGACTGAGCGAGAAAGGAGGAACTTTATTTCTGCCGTGAAGCTACAAAAATAAATATAATTTTCTCAAATGCAACCTGTCTGACATGGGGCCATTCCACAAATTTACCATAATGCCAGAACATGAACAAAAGTGGTGAGTAAGGAAATACAGTTTGGTACAGTCAACGATTTTGCTCTGATCTATGGTTCAAGAATATGGAACAAAACACAAAGTGCTGGAGTAACTCAGTGAATCTGGCACCATTTGTGGAGGGAATGGATCGACAACGTTTCAGGTTGGGACCCTTCTACAGACCTTTGTTATCAGGAATATTATTGGATGGAACTTCATTTTCCAACTTGCTCATTTCGGGACACTGAAATTCACTTCACTTAACCTGATAAGACATACATGCTATTTTAAAAATAAAAGTCTCTGAAGTATTCCAAAATCATCGAAAGTTTGAATGCAAAATACATTTGTTTTAATTGTTCATAGAGCACATTACTACAAAAAGATTCCACTTTACAAATTCTATAAAAATAAATCCAGTGGTTGAAAAACAAGGATATACTGAAAAAAACAATGTTAATGTTATACATTGAAAGGAGACAAACTTGGTCTCTCTCAACACAACACAGCAAATCTCAAGATTCCACCTTTAAATCCTAATAGACGGAAGATACATATTTTCAGAGGAATTTGTATATTTTTACAGAAAGGTAAGTATTACAATAATAATAAACACTAAAAACACATTTTCTTTGGGAACTCTTTATCTAACTTTACTTGACTCTTCCTGTATAAAGAAAAGTATGGCGAGGGATCTCCTTTGTGTTCACATTCTAATCAATTTATTGTAGATTGTGTTGTGGGATTCATGAGCTCTTACAAAATATAATCACACTCAGATTTTCCGAACAACACAATTATAAATCGTGACTAAACTAAATATCAGGAAAAAAAACTAGACTACAAAAACCCACAAAAAACTATCAAACAAATCACAACCTATATATATATATAATTTATACACACACACATCCGTGTAATTTTGCTTTAAAATTCATTATCCAAATTAAAAGTTACTTCAGAGACAGTCATTCAATTTGCAAACTTTACAAAGAACAGGCACTCTGAGTGTGCAGAATTTTAGCTTGCCATTAAAAGCACAGCCAACAAATTTCCACCAGATACCAATGCAGCCATTATTATAGCAGTTCATTGTTATTTTACTGTTATGCAACAAAGTTAACATTAGAAATCTACAGCAAAATTATGCGGTACAAATCATGTAGAATGATTCCGAGCATAGTTAAAATCCTTTTTCGAACAACATAAAATACAGCCATGCATTTGTGAAAAGAATGGAAGCAGTGCTTGCTGAAACAAAGAAATGTTACAAATAAAATGCCGCACAAACGCATTTCGCAAATATAGTGCAGATATAGGCAAAGTTGTTTTTAACTTTCAATACAACATTAAATAAAATATAATGCCTTAAGGTAACTGTTCCTCGCCAGGGCTTGCAACCATGTATTTCATGTAAGGTTTGATTTGCTCAACTTTTTTTAAGAAACCAAGCATCAGACCTCTAAATATTGCCTTTAAACTTTACATATTCATAAATTCATAATATTCATAAATATTAGGAATCAAGTATTTATTTACGAGGCACCACGTCTTACCTAACTGAACACTCCTGAAAAATCTGTGCTTTACATTGCTTTGCTTCCTTGTTGAATAAGGCAATGGTGAGATGCAATTTCAGCTTTTTGAGTTTCTTTTGCCTGTTTTTATACTTTGTGCCACAACAATATATTTATTGATGGTTCCAGCAAAGGGAAACAAATTACCCTCTTAATCTCCATCTGCTGGAGAACAAAAAAATTAAAACAAAATGCAAAAAGCATTAATAAATATCTGAGGGTAATTTGCTTTTAAACTGGGGGTGAAGAAGGTGAATTGAAATGCTTTATTCTTAAGCTTCAAAAAATTTATCAGAGTTAAATCTCAATTACAGATTAATGTTCAGGAGGCAAAGTTAATAACAAATATTATTCCAGGTCTCTTGGCAATGCCTGCCACATAGAGAAATGGGCAGCCTACAACAATTAGCTCCATTCTCATTGCCAGACGTCATAAAGGAAGCAAAATAGTCAATGCATGGCAACAAATGTAAGTAAAAGATTGGTCATTTCTTTCTTCTAAGGGTACATTTCTGTCTCTCCTTCAATGCTCAAAGTGGGGCAATATTCTCACCAGGTAGGTAATTAGACCGGCGTATTCACCGATCCCCAATGACACTCTTATGAGAGGTGGAGTGCAATTTATTTATTTGAAAATCCCCTTGGCAGTAACCTCTGACACGAAAATAATTTCCCAAGGAAAAACATAGTATATGACTTCAATCAGTTTGAATGTCTGCAAATCGTCAATTGGTCCACGTGGAATTCTCTCCTTCTACTCACAATACTATATCAAAACAACTACTAAAATACATCTCAGAGATAAATGGCTTCATTTTCTACAGGATATTCTGTCTTGTTCCCCGTAAAGATGAAATTTATCTTGTAATGCATTGGGCACACCCTAAAACATAATTTATTTAGTGTTTAATATCAGCGGCACAGTTCTGATGCAGAAAAAGACTATCAAATGACCTTTAGCTATTATACACTGGAGGCCCGTCTTCTATTAAGTAGTTTCTCCTTCACCTATAACAGTTGTTTATATCGTATTCCTTCCCTTCTCCTTTGTGGTCAGGTCAAACAGCAAGTTATTTACTAGAAACGACTTGGCTGAGTATTGACTCTTTCTTAAAAAAAAGAACAGATTATATTTCACCTGCAAATGACAAAGATATCACTTTCTTGCCTAGAGATATAGCCTGTAATGGAGTTCAGAAAACCCATGACAGCTGTTCACTGCCATTCACACCTGAAAGACTCCGTGTTATGATGAAAATTAATGTTCTTTGACATCCTTTGAGACTTTCTCAGCTGTGGCAATAGCTAATGAAGAAATACAACCTTGATCAAGTATTGCACATGTGGAAAAGTTCGGAGGTTTGTGCATTGGAACGGGGAAATGCAAGGCTTCAATATCTTCCCCATTCGTTACCATTAGCAGTTGCCGATAGATCCAGAAAAAGCAGCATAATATTTGACAGAAATCTGAGTCTAATTGTTCATTAAAATGTATGTGATTCGTATTGATGTAGTTATATACATATCAACAAAATTGTGTAAAGTAAGGTGGACAAAAGTAAGGTATGTTTTCCACTATATATAAGAAAGAATGCTTCTCTGGCCATCAACAGAAACAGCACATTTGGGATACTTAAAAAAAAACTGAAAGCGGAAACAGCTCTGCAATATTCTGCAATTATCATCGCTTTATTTATCCAGTACCACAACATGAACAGTTCCAATTGCAAGCAGTTCCAAGAATGACCGTTATGTTTTTCCATGTGCAGAGCTGTTTTACATTCATTATTGTTACATCAGTTCTTTACAACACTACCTGAACAGTATTTTAGATTTTATCAAAACCAAGAGCTTAATATATGTAACCAAGCTAGACTTTCTATATATCGACCAAGTCACCGGAATTGCATAATGTCTTCGTGTCTTGAACATTTAATCTGTTCTTCGCTATGGCACTAAATATTCTTGCAATGCAAAACAAAATATAACATCCCAAATGCAGCTTAAAACTAAAACTTTAATTTGAATTGTTCGAATGGCACTTTCAACCCCAAACTACTGAAGACTTGAACGTAACACTCGGGCCGGTTAAAAAAACAATAGTGAAGATACAATCAATTATACTTCTTTCTTAAAAGCTAAATAGTAAGGATAAGAAAAAAAATTCGAATGATGGAAATTGGAAGGGTAAGACATAGAATTCTGGAAGGACACACACACCAGTGAGTCCAGATGAAGGATTAAAATATTTAACCTACCTGTCCTTTCTCTTTAAGATGGCAATTTGCCCAATGTGCCCCCATTTGCTTCAGAATCCAAAATAAAAACACCAATTGCAGAATACACAGAGAAAAAAAAAAATCTGAGACCAAAATAAACACGCCCTGACAGATTAAATAAATAAAGAGTAAATGCTCAATTTTTTATGGCCATTCACATTGAAAATAATTTCAGGAAATATAATGCAAAATTAAAAGCTCAATTTTTTATAATTAATTACATTCCTACTGACAAAAACACAAAGACATGCTAGAAATCTTTGTCTTTGGACTGAGGTATATCAGTCTAATGTATATTCGAAAAGTGCCTAATAACTCTGTTTTAAATTCCTGTCTAATTGCAGACAGTAAATCATTTGACACTGCACTAAAATAAACTCTGATGCAGTTTTAAAATAATCACTCCTGAGCAATTAGGTACTACATTTGTCAGTGTGAAAAATAGGTCTTAAATTACCATATGCTGCATGAAAAAACAGACTTTAGAATGCATTGCGCACAATTCATGCTCTGACATTCTGAAACACAAGAAATCACCACTAAAACCCACCCCATGATGGCCTTCCCTCTTGACTGTATGTATGTTTATTTGGATTTTAATACAGAAATAGAGAAACCTGAGTAAAAAATACTGCTGCATTTTAAGGTCTGTACAAATGAAGCTCGCAGTCCCTACAAGAACGCAGCAAAGCAAGATTGCAGCGGTCTTAACACTCGATGGTTCTGGCTTGAAGATGTAAAAAAAAGAACATTGCTGCACAGTAATGCCCCTGGGAACTGTGTGACAATAGAAGCAGCTGGTTCGGCATTAAAATGGGTATCAGGCCAATGACAGCACCTGGAGCTGGTGTCCCATCTAGTGGGGTGAAAGACTCCCCGACACAGCCAACAGCACAAGGACTCCAGGGATCCCTGTGCTCACTGCATAAGAAATGCATAAATAATTAATCATCAGAAGGGGTAAACAATGATCTTGTACACAACCCAAGAGAGATCAAAGTGAAGCCACCTTCAAAAAAAATTCTTGTCAAAATCCAGAATTAATTCAGTCCTGTTCAATAAATTCAATTAAACCTTCTCGCACTCTGCGGCAGCCCGTCTTAAACTTGGTGACCACCCAACACCTCCTCTCTGCCCTCCCCCACTCCCCCCACTGCACCTCTTGATTTTACTATCCATCAAAGTTCTCACGCTTTTAAGAGTGAATGAACGTTACTATACTATCACATGTAATTTGTCACAGTGAAATCCTTTGTTTAGAATACCATAAACAAAGTATGCAAAGAACTCGCCACGTATAGGTCGCCAACAAAGCTACAAAGTGTTCAATGTAGTCCCAATTGTCCTTTTTTTTTAGCACAACGCCCCCCCCCCCCCCCCCCCCCCCCCCCCCCCCCCCCCCCCCCACACCTAAGCCGGGTCCCTCTTGGTTCTCGGCAGCTCCCCATGCCGGGTCACCCTTTGTTCTCTTGCTCTTGGCGGCCCTCCCATGCTGGGTCCCTCTTCCTTCTCGGCGGCCCTCTCCACGCCGGGTCCCACTTTGTTCACTTGTAAACTATAAACTTGATCTAACACAGTATCAGACGCACAATGGAACCTCAGCTTTACTCTGTTAATTACACATTCCCACTCAAACTCAATTAAAGCTGCAAGGCAGTCAATTCCGTCTAAGATAAATGAATAAAACTGTGCCTTCAATGGCATTAAAAATAAACCAGTGAGGCATAATTCAATGGCTCCACACCAGTAGCATGTGCAGACCAAATCACACCTACTTATGTTGACTGTCAAAGATAGAAAAAAAATTAGAAAACTGAACACAAAAATGGCTAAGTATTAAATGCTTCAGTTAATCTGTTTGTTACATTGAACATTATTCCTTCCAGGCCATTTTGCAGTTAGTAAAATGGAATTTGAGAATAAATTTATCCACCAGCTGTCAAGCTGGAGTTACTTTGGAAAGTCTAATGGAATTACATGTAATCGAAATTCAACTCCTACGCTCCAAATATGTTTGCAATACGGGCCACAACTCTTATTTCAATCTAATTCAAAGTGTCATACGAATAAAGTGAGTTTTATTCCATAGTAATTTTGTTTATTTAAAAAAAGTTTCAGCAAAGAAAAATATAAGTCTGAAGTTTTAGTTGTAAAAGAGAGATCCCACTTTGTGCAAGAGATGTCTTTACGAACAAAATAAAAATGTTTCATCCATGATTGAAAAGCCACACTATATTTGTGTCAAAACAGATTTCTCCCACCCACATTATTACTTGGTAAAGGAACCTCAGGAACCTGCAAACATATTAAATCTGAGGGAACTTATTAAAGGCAGCTGAATAAATAAAGCCAACAAAATTTTCATAAGAGATTAATCGTCTATGGTAATGTAAAATTTGTCTTATTTAATAACTATGTTCTATATTACTTCGAACCAACTATCATTTCTTCCCCACCTGTATTGGTTACAGATGTTCAAAGTAACAAAAACAATTAAAAGCATTAAGCCTGCTTCTACATAACGAAAAGCAAAGCAGAGTTAAAACCCACCAGCTCCCTAATCGTTCAGAGGGTTGGAAAACATAACTAAGCTTTACTTGAACCTAAACTTGTCAGCAGCTCTTGGTGAAACGTTCATTCACATGTACTTACTGGCAACTCAGGCTCAGCAACAATTGCCTGCCCAAATCCTTCACCACCATGGTTAAATATTCTCCCAGGGCTTAACATCTGGGCAGTTAGGAGGATTTACTTCTCGTACATAATAAATAATTGATCTCCGGGTTCACAGTTCACAGTTTAGTTTAGCTTAGTTTAGTTTAGTTTAGAAGTTTAGTTCAGCATGGAAACAGGCCCTTCGGCCCACCGAGTCCACAGCGACCAGCAATCACCATTACACTAATTCTATCCTACACACTCGGGATAATTTACAGAAGCCAAATAACCTATGTACCTGCACGTCTTTGGAATATAAGAGGAAACCGAACCACCTGGAGAAAACCAACGCTGTCACAGGGAGAATAGTCAAACTCCATACAGACAGCACCCATAGTCAGGATAGAACCTGGGTCTCTGGCGCTGTAAGGAAGCAACTCTACCGCTGTGCCAATGTGCCGCAGTGAATACATAGATATTATAAACATTCTTACGGGAAAGAAACAAAATCCTAGTGATCTGACATGGGACTGAGACCTTTCAGTCCCTCAAGACCACTACTCTGCAAATCACTTTGAACTTGGCTGAAATATACCCCATTTCTATTTATCTATGGGGTTTTTTCAGATCTCCATGAAAAATCCTATATAAATGTTAGCCTAAAAAATGCTTCTTTGATCTAACAAGTCAGTGACCTTCTCAAAGACATGTCAACTAACTTTTCTCTTTCAATCCATGCTGACACCCTTTGAAGAGACAATGTTTGTCCAAGTCCTCACTCACGATTTATAATCTACCCATGACAAATTTTAAATCCATCCATCCAAATGTAAGGATTGATACGACAATTATAATTTGGAAAGCCAATGTTCATGAACCTGGCTTCATTGAAGGGATGGAGGTGGAGCAAGTCAACAGCTTCTTGTTCATGGGCATGTATATTTCTGAAGATCTGTCCCAGGCCCAAGTGCATTGATGCAATCACATTGAGAACTCATCAGTGCTTCTATCTCCTTCGAAAATTGAGGAGATTTGGCATGCCGCTGAATACTCTATTGGACTTATACATGTGCACAATAGAGAACATCCTGATAGGTTGCATCACGGCACGGTTCAGTAATTCGAATTCCCAGGAATGAAGGAGGCTGCAGAAAGTGGTGGGCATTGCCTGGTCCATCACGGGTACTTACTTCCCCACTATCAAAGGGATCTATAGGGAGTGCTCTCAAAACGCTGCAAATATCATCAGACACATAATACCTGGGTCTATGCTCTCATATCATTGCTACCATCAAGAAGAAGGTACTGGCATGTTCAAAAACAGCTTCTTCCCATCAACCATTAGCCTCCTGAATCACACTGCACAAATCGAACCACAACACTACCTCAGCGACAATCCAACATGGACTTTTGGTTGCACTATGTATTTTGGTTTGCACTATTATGACAAGTTTCAAACTGGGAAACTGCTCCAAAAGTTTGGAACACATGCAATCCTAGGTGATAATTTAATGGTGCTATTGATAATGCAGACATTGGCTGCAGACATTATTGCAGAGGGCAGAGCAATAGTAGAAGAAATTTAATCCTGGAGTTGGTGCCTGCAGGACATGAATGCAAGTGCAGCCTGAGATGCTGCAATGAAAAGTACATTGGTGCCCTGGGAGGGAAGCATCAGTGTTGTGAACCTCAATTCATTCGACGATTCAATTGTCACATTGTCACATGTACCTAGGTACAGTGAAATTCTTTATTTGTGCATACAATCCAGTATAACCATACAGCAGACCTCATCTTGTCAGTACCTAAAGAGTCGCCATGCTTCTGGCGCAGACAAAGTTTCAAAACGTTAATCGAACCTGCACACCAGGTGACATCTTGGGGTAGTGACTAAATAGTGGTGCAATGGTTTGCTGGCCCTTAGGTTGGGAGTAGAACCCTCCGACACAAAGGAGGGAGGATAGGGTTAGCTCAGGTGATCTAGGGAGATAGATCAGCAGACAACGGTCCCAGTTCTAATGAAGCGTCTCAGACCTAAAATTCCAGCTCTGTTTCTCTTTCAACATGTGACTCTCCTTCTGAATATTTCCAACATACTCTGTTTTTATTTCAAATTTCCAATATCTGCAGTATTTTTGATTTTTCATACTTTGATAGTTTGACCACTTTGCTAACTTTTCATCTACCTTTCTAATTATAACATAAATAGTTTACAACAACTGCTTTACATGGCCCATGTTAACTTGGGTTTCACGTACAAGGGCAGTCAGATCCTTCTGTACCATTTGAACAATATTCTATTTTTTCAGTTCTTCCAGCCAAAGTGAATAATCTTACCATTTGCTCAATCTGCCAATATTTTGCCCATTCATTTTGCAACCCTGGCAGTTTCAATGAAGGGTTGCAGCCATGAAACTTTAACTGCTTCTCTTTGCACAAATGCTGCCAGACCAGCAATGTCTCTACAGACATTCCCTTTGTACTACAAGGTATCCCCTATGCAAGCAACAAAGACTCTTTGGAACCCTTGGAATTTTCCACAATGACTGTGTTACAAGGATGTCTCCAACTGTACCTTGGTTCAATGCTGCAAATGAAGAGCACTTGAGTTTTGAGTAGACATCGAAGTTAGATTTTCTCCCCTGGAATCATGTTCATATGAGATAGGAGCACAATTAGGCCATTTGGCCCATCAGGTCTACTCCACCATTCAATCATGACTGATCTATCATCCCCTCTTAACCCCGGTCTCCTGCCTTCTTACCGTAACCACTGGCACCTGTACTAATCAAGAATCCATCTTTCTTTGCCTTAAAAATATCCATTGACGGCCTCCACAGCCTTCTGTGGCAATGAAGTCCATAGATTCACCACCCTCTGACTAAAGAAATACCTCCTCATTAGAGGAGGAGCCCAGCGAGTAGAGGCCCAGTGCCGTCAAACGCTCATCAAATGTTAACCCACTAATTCCTAGAATCCACACCTCCAGACAGTGCTGGCCAGCGAAAACGATCAGCAGTGTGGACTCACTTAGTTTAAAAACATAGCATGTACTGTAAGGAAATATTCTCATGATCCACAACAATATAAGGGTGTGGATACCTATCCTGGACATGGAAGTCCAAGGAACTGTTGTTAACGGTAGTACACTGAGATCTTGGAAGGTATCTAAGCAGCTAATGAAAGATTTGCCTGATCAGAATTCAAAACTTGAGAGGGATATGGGCTAAATGTGGGCAGGTGAAACTAGTGTACATAGGTCTTGGTAGTGTACATCGGCATGGGCAAGTGACCTGTTTCCATGCTGAATGACGCTATGACCCGATCTCAGCAGAGCATGTTTCTAAATATCAAAAAAACAACAGGTTAGCACCATGGAGACCCAAGAGATTGCATTTGCTGGAATCATGAGCAAAAGACAAACTGCTGGAGGAACTTAGAGAATCGGGCAGCAACTATGGAAGAATAAGAACAGACGACATTTCAGGTCAGGACCTTTCTTCACCGTGTGCTTCTGGTGCCACGGTGGCTACTGTGTAGAACTGTGTTCTCCAATTGAGAATTGTATGAACAGAATGAGGAGTATGGGAATGGCAATAATGGTCAAAAGTTCATGTTTACTAACGTGTATCATGACCAGAAATACAGGAATCAATATCACAAGTGCCATGATTTCAATGAGAAGTGATGACTATCACAATCTAAAAAAATGGATCAGACAGCACTGGAGAAAAGTACCATAGGATCCTATTTGCAGGTTTGTGTTTTAAAATACAAAGTTAAAAATGTAATTCACAATATATTTTATAACATTAGTTGCATATTTATTGCACGAAAAAACTCCACAATGGGAAGCAGTGAACACCAAGGATACAATGCCTGCAAGTATAAGGCATTCCCAACTAATTATTTAAATCACAATGCAATTCTCTTTTGTGAATTATTAGGCAGCTGCCTGCAACTTTGCTCTCTACTGTTCTTCCAACTGGATGTCTCCTGCAGCCACTGATTCTTCCACCAGGGTATTTACTGCATATTATTAAGCTCCAGGTTCCTTCAGCAAAATACTTTAGTGTTCAGAGAATTATTATTGCCATAGCACGTGGCAATGTTGAGCAGAAAGCATTGCCTGGAGTCAAACCAGACACTGTACGCATGAACCTTTAACTTTAGAAGCCCTCTGTGAATATTCAATTTAATAAGTCATTTTCCCCTTTATCCTTTTCTTAATAGGTCACAATAAATCCTGCAAAACATAATTATTTCTTTCAAAACGTAGTTCCCATTTCATTTAGCTCTCTGACAGTTACAGATACTATAGTTTATAGACTTTTTTTTAAATTACAAGCTAAGATCGTATGTCACTTTATTGTAGTGTATTAAGAAAATTATTTTTATACTACATGTGTGAATAGAAGAACATTAGTTTATTTCAATGTCAGGACCACTTTCAGACAAATGATTGTGCCATGTGCACTGTCCTTTTGGTATCGCCCACAGAGCTGCTATTTAATATATGTAATTTTATTACATTATTTTAATGGGTCATGGTAACTCACACAGCATTTTTACTTCAAAATAATTCCATTTCGGAATATCAAGTGATACAATGGATTATTTTATCTTCCCATGCCCTTTGCCTGCGCAGCAATATATTACAAACAGACCACACAAAACCAAGTAGGTTAAAATAACTGAATTAAGCAACTGCAATAGTTGCTTAATTCACTTAATTAGAACTGCAGCTTGAACCATAATTTAATCCCAAAAAGACCGTACTGTTTTGAGCAGTTTGTGCCGTTTGCTCATATCCCCTACTGCAATTTTGAGCATAGTTTATTTTCAAATTCTGTTCGTTGTTGAAAATCTACTTCTTTCATCCCATCTGGTATAGGATTTTACTAATTCACACTTTACAGCTTGTTATTGCTCTTACAGCCGTAACAACATAAGCATAAAGAAGCACCATCTCAGTATGCTGCCTGATTAATGGCATGAACTAGAATGAACAAAAAAATGTAATGCCAGGCAGGCATGGAACTCGCTATCAAAATATGGAGGGGACCGGTGGACAGGGGGGACACACCCACACGCGCGAGGCTTCGGAGGCTCAATCCAGCGGTAAATGCAGCTCAACTCTGCCTGTCTCGCCAGGTTAACCTACAAGCCCTGACTGGACTGACGGGATACCAGCCTGGAGTCGTGGAGCTAGCGCTGCTTCTCCACGCTGGCTGTAAACCTGGGTCATATTTCCCACAAGTCCAGGAAGGGCTGTAGGTTCACCTGGCGGGACAGGCTGAGTTGAGCTGGGTTTTGCGCTGCTTCTCTGCGCTGACTGTGGGCCTGGGGGCACCGCTCCCGACTGACTCCCAACCTCTCTGGCCACCCGTGGGGGGGGGGGGGGGGCACACGGCTGGGGGCGGGACAGCGGCGGAGAGCCGGCCGGGATCGATCCTGGCTCCTCCAATCATCGCGCTAAATCATCATGTCCCGCCCCCATTGCCTGCTGTCCGACATCTCTCTCGTCCAATGGGCTGCCCTCGATCAGCAGTCCCACCTCCACTGTCTCGCGGAAAGCGGAGATTTATTAAAATCTGGATGACAAAAACTTGACCCCCACCTCTCAAAACATGGGGGCGACGTGTCCCCTCTGGCCCCCCCCGACATTGCCAGGGGCCTAAAACAAACTATGTGACCATGCTGGTCTTAGTACAAGACTAGACCAAGTGGGACCCGTTGTGTCCCTGTCAACGCAATATTCCATCACTCACCCATAGACCCCAACTGCACAGGCACAGCTCATTTCCCCTCATCTCTAGCACTCTCTCCCCCTCCTCTTCACCCTCCCTCTCCTTTCCCCTCTCCTCCTCCCCTCCCCAATCCCTCCCTCACCTTTCTCTCCCTCTCCTTTCCCCTACCCTCAGTCACTCCCTCCCTCCCTCCATAACTCCTTTCCCCTCCCCATCCCCTCCTTTCCCTCTATCCCCCAATCCTCACCTCTCCTATCCCCCCACTATCCCTCCTCACCTCCCCACTGCCCTCCTCTCCCTTTATTCCCCACCCCTTCCTCCTCCACTCCTCTACTCCCCCCTCCTCTCCTTCTATTCCGCCACCTCTCCACTCTCTCCCACCTCACCTCCCTCTTCTTTTCCCTCTCCTCCTACCCTCCCCCAATCCCTCCGTCACCACTCCTTTTCTTTACCCACAGTCACTCCCTCCCTCGATCAATAGCTCCTCTCCCTTCCCTACTCCCCTCCTCTCCCTCTATCCCCTCTCTTCCCCCACACTCCCTCCCCAGGATCTCGAGGTTACCGCTCCTCTCCCTTCTTGCGTACCCCGGAGGAGCATCAGCTGCCGGCGCCCTCAGAGCCAGGCCTCGGATCCTCGGCTCGGCCCAGAAGCACCAGCAGCTATGGCCACACCAGCGGGAGGAGGGGGGGGGGAGAGCTTGGAGAAAAGACGCGGGAAGATCCATGGGGGGTATCACGGGGGAGGAGGGCAGGAGCCACCGAATGGGACCAGAGGTGAAGGGCTGGAGCTGCGGGGCGTTGCGATGATGGTGCGTTTGGGACTCACAGCGGGCGCTGGACGCACTCCCGGAATCACTCTCCGCTTCCCGTTAGGCAACATCTCCGACTCCGGGCCGGGCCACTTCTGGTCCCTCCGAAAATTGTGTCCGGTTGGAGACTTCCGCCGGCCACCCGCAGCGTCCCTCAGCTCCAGTAGACGCGATGGTGCAGGAAGGGACTGGCCGTCACAGGGAGTGACAGGAGAAGAGACCAATCCGCGCGGCGCTGACTGGCAGGAGAGATCAATCTGCGCACACATGGTTTTTACAATTTTTAAACCTCGCTAACTTGTACAATATACTACCGATCGGAACAAAACTTGTTGCACTCGCAGCACAGGAGAACGGTGAGTAAGCTGACAAAAAAAAACCGTAGCGCTATCGCGTACAGTTTTCGCGCAAATAGAAAAACCGCGCAAACCGGAAGAGCACATGATCAGAGTTTTAGTTATGTATAGATAGATGGGAAGGAAAGGAGTAGAGTTTCAACAATGCACACAATCTGAGAGTAAACAATGCTCAAAATTGCAGCAGGAGCTATCAAACTGGGATAAAACTGCTCAAAATGTAGGATAGAATTGCAGATGCTGGTTTACGAAAAAGGAAACAGAGTGCTGGAGTTTTGGGTCTTGACCCAAAACATCACCGATCGATGTTCTCCAGAGATGTTTCCTGACCTGCTGAATTACTCCAGTGCTTTGTGTCCTTTTTTTTTATTGAAATAGCAGTGATTTTCCAAGATCAAGTTATGGTTCATATTTACATTTACAATTATATAATCGTACAAATTTATTTATTTTTAAATATTTTTATTTATTAGAAGCAAATGTACAAAAATAGAACCAACGGCATATAAAATTATAGAGTTATTGTACAGCTTCAATTTTAACTTTTTAGCTATAGTTGGAAGAAAAGAATATGTAAATCAATGAATGTAAATCAATCTTCGAAAAATTATCTGTTTTTTTTTGCCAAGACAAGTCTAATATTTTCAAGATGTAGCGTCTCGGACATGTTTATACAGGTGCACAACCTTTTATCCGAAGATCCAAATAACGAAAACCTCCGAATAGCGGCCATTTTTTCGGTCCTTGAAGAAAGGTCCTTGAAAACGTTCACCGAGGGCGGCCCGCAGAGGTGCACCTCTGCGGTCCGTCCTCGAAGAAAGGGGAACTAAATCCCCATTCATAAAAGAGAAGGTGAGGGTATATTGCGCGGGAGGGTTAATAATTTACAATATGCTGCTGCCTGCCCGCTGAGTTAAAAAGTTCCCACGGTAGACTCACGATATACAGTGTTTCGTGAGTCTTGCGTGGGAACTTTTTAACTCAGCGGGGCAGGCAGCAGCAGATTGTCGCTCGCTTCAGTTTCACCCCACCTACACCCACCCCTCTGCTTCCCGGCCATGTGTGTGACCCCTTCCCTCCCCTCTCCAGTTCCCCGCCCATTGCACCGGCGCGGGGGCTTTGCACTGTCTTCAAGTCGGCGATTGCAGCAGGGAGACGTCAGGACGAACGGGACACCGACCCTCAGGCCCACTGCAAGCACGGAGATCCCAGAGACCCACAGCCAGCAGCAGCCCAGCCCCGTTCCAACTCCAGAGGAAAACTGCAAACAGGCCGGAGACGTCAGGACCACCAGAAGCCGTTCCCCGAGCTGCGCCCCCTCATCGGGACACCGACCCCCAGGCCCACTGCAAGCACGGAGATCCCAGAGACCCACAGCCAACAGCAGCCCAGCCCCGCTCCAACTACAGAGGAACCTGGGTTGCGGATGACGGGGCGCAGCTCGGGGCGTCGTAGGGGCCCATCGGGGAGCGGGTTCCTGTTGGTCCTGACGTCTCCGGCCACCTGCCATCCTCCGGGAACTGTACCGCCCTTGCAGGAGAGTGGGGTTGTTTGCTGTTGCAGAGGGAGGGGGCAAGGGCAGTACAGTTCCCAGTCTCAGCTCCAGTCCAGCGGGGTGGCCGGAGACGTCAGGACCAACGGGACACCGACCCCCAGGCCCACTGCAAGCAGGGAGATCCCAGAGACCCACAGCCAGCAGCAACTCCAGCCCAGCCCCGCTCCAACTCCAGAGGAACACGTAGGGGCAGAAGCTGATGGTGTGCAAGGTACGTCTTGTTCTTGGGGTGGCGGATGAGGGGGCGCAGCTCGGGCTGTGGGCAAACTGCCACTTGTCGCCGTAGCGGCCCATCGGGGAGCGGATTCCTCTGGAGGGGGAGGGGGGTATTGTGCTGTTTGATCGCCCCCTGCTATCCCAGGGACAGGGAGACACAGCGGCTTTTTAGACTGGTGGGCAATCACTTCCAAAGTTCTGCCCACACAGTCAGTACACCTCTCCTACACTGCATTTCATACAAACATTTATTCTGCAAGAAAAAACTACATTGAAGACTCAAACTCGCGACCGAGTTTACTGCCGGGATCAAGGCGCAAACTCGCGACCTTGCGGATATGAGCCGAGCACTCTACCACTGAGCCAGCCATTAAAATCTACGCTAAAAAAATTCCATTCCGAAGACCGACAAATTCTGAATTACGAAAAGTGTCTGGTCCCAAGGCTTTCGGATAAAAGGTTGTGCACCTGTAATCCACATCTTAAGAGTAGGGACTGATGTATGTTTCCAAAATTTGAGTATTAGTTTTTTCGCCGTTATAAGGCCATAATTAGGGAAACGTCTTTGAAATAATGATAGCAGAGTAGGCATTTGACGTACCTAGAGTGATCAATTCCGTGTCGTGATCCAATTTTATTTTTAGTGTTTTTGAAAAAATTTCAAAAATTCCTCTCCAGAAATTATGTGACTTTATACAAGAGACAAAGGAATGGGTTATAGTTGCTTCCTGAAGAAGCCATTTATCACAAATAGGAGATACATTTGGAAAGATCTTATTCAGTTTAGACTTTGAATAATAGAGTCTGTGCAATATTTTAAATTGAATTGTCTTGTCTTTGTCTTTTTATTTATATAGCACATTTTTAGTCAACTTGCATTGACCCCAAAGTGCTTCACACAATTACTTCCATACAGACAGGCAAAGGTGGGTGAAGTGTCTTGCCCAAGGACACACACAGGCAAAGGTGGGTGAAGTGTCTTGCCCAAGGACACAACGACAGTATGCACTCCAAGCGGGATTCGAACCAGCTACCTTCTGGTTGCCAGCCGAACACTTAGCCCATTGTGCCATCTGTCGTCCATTAACGAACTCTTCTCCCATTTCAAGAATTACAGTTGAAATATCACCTGAAAGGTAGTCAATATTTTAGATACTTTCAAATTCGAGACTATCTGAAATCATATACCCGTATCAATCTTTGTTGCCAGACACACTAGACGAATGTATGAATAGAAACTTGGAGTCAAACAAGTTAATATCATATCTGTATAATACCCTTTTAAATATAGAAATCCCTAATATTCCAGCTACAAAAAGTAATTCCTCCAGTTTTCTTCAGAGGGTCGTCTTGCATTATAGCTTACATGGATTCCCTTGTTTCAGATGGGGCAACACAATAAATCAACCTTCTGGATGTTGGGTGGGTGATCCCAATTTCAAAACACTGCTGGTATATCACAAGAAAAAGTGCCATATGAAGAAAAAGCGAAAAAAGTGCTAAATAATGTAAATAATATGAAAAAACAGCATTTAAAGATACTGTGTGTGCCCACCCCCTGGTGGGAAATTTCAAGTGAGCTTCCGTGGATGTTAATTGCAATTAGCTCCGCCCCTTACAAAGTAATATCGCAAAAAAGAAAAACCGGACTAAACAGGATATTATGTAAACAGAAAAATAACAGAACAAAGACTATAAATAATTTCCTCTAAGAGGGTTACATTTCTTCTTATAGCTTGGTCTAAGTGGGTATTTATTATTCAATTATTGTAATTCAAAGATCTTGAAGATTCTCCTCATAAACACGGGGACCTTGAGCAATCTACTCGCTTACATTCCAATCTATCTCTGATAAGTATGTCCAGATAAACGCCTGTGAACCTGTCGGCCATCTTATTTGCAGGTTTTTATATATATTTTTCTATGAAAAAACAGATTATATCAGTCTACCCGTTTTAAATATATATAAAAGGTGTACGTTAAACACACGGTTTAGCAAACAGGTTCAGTGAAAGTTCAGTAGGGCATAGCCCTGCTAATCAAACAGAGCCATGTCATTCTACTTATCCCTTTAGGTCATTAAACTCTTGCGCATATTTAAATGCATCTTCTGGGTCGATAAATAAATGTTCCGATCCTTCGTATGTGACCCTTAATTTGGCAGGATACATTATTCCATATCCCAGGCCTGGAATGTCTCTGAGAATAAGACGTGTCTTGGTGAAGAGAGCTCGCTTCCTGACCACCTCTGCTGGATAATCTGCTGGATTCTTATATTTTCTCCTTCAAACATCAGGGTTCCTGTGGTTGTCACTTTCTTCATGATATCTTCAAGAACTGATATGTCATGTAGTTTAAGAATAATCTGTCTTGGTGGGGCTCCAACACCTGATCGGGCTCTCTGGACTCGATTTGCTTGATCAATTTTAGGTCTCTCAGGCAGATTAAATACCTGTTGAAGTAAGTTGGCAGTGAAGACCCGAGAGTTTTTTCCACTTTCCTTCCCTTCCTTCACTCTGGACCGGGCTTCAAGATCTAGGCATTTGTCGGTCATTCTGGCCAGTTGCCCAGAAACACGGTCTAGATCTTCCTTCAGTCTTTGCGTTGTGTCAGAGATGTCCATAGTAGTAGCTATCAAGTTCTCTGATAGCGTTGTTTTGTTTTTTTGAAGTGAGGAGAATGGGCTCCAACTTTTTGCTAAGATCTTCTTCAACCCGTTTGATTTCTCCTTTCAAAACGGTATTTACCTCTTCGATGCGAACTTGTCGAATGTCAATTTTTCCGCAAATGTCTTTATTCCCAACATCCATTCTTGTTTCTAGCTTTCCAAGCTGATCAGTCAGAATATCTCCAAACTCTTTTGCCATAGCCCGTCTTAAAGATTGTTCTTGTTCTTGTATTTGTTCTTCCATGGTAAAAAATAAGTCCTTCTTCCTCAGATTCTCCCTCAGATTCTTCAGAAGTTACTTTCTCTTGCTCTTGAAGAACCTGCAGTCGGGTTCTTTGTCTCGTCTGAGGTCGAGTCGGCAGAATCCGTTTACTCATTTAAAAATACCGGTATCCAGTCGGTATACGTTGATTTCTGATGACATCACTTACGCGATGTTGGGCATCTGCCGGTAAGTGTTTTTCAGTCAGTCCGTTTTGCTTTCCAGGTATTTTAATGCGTTTTAACGCATTATTCAGAGTGGAGCTAAAAGGAGCGCCTCTACTGCTCCATGGCGCCACCGGAAGTCCGGACAAAATTTTATAATCAGAAATTTAAAGTGTTCCATCAATCAATGGAAATGGGCATCACCTAGGGCTGTTTTATTAATATTGTTGGAATTGAGTTTATCACAAATAATAAGCATTTTTAGTCGGACAATGAAGACAACCATCTGTAAGGAACAAAATCACAGAATTTGACTTTAACAAGCCAGTTAGTAGCAGAATAATAGTTAATTTTGTAACAAAGTCTTTGTGCTTAAATAATAACATGAATATTCTGACAAAGAGTCATAAACTCAGTGTTCTTTGCCTCTCTTTCCCTAGATGCCTCCTGACCTGGTGAGTTCAGATTAAGATTCAAATTCTGATTAGTTTATTGTCATACACTTTAGGGTGCAATTAAATTCCTTGCTCATTTGAAGCTCATAAATAGTATACATGATAATGATAGATATAACAAAAAACACAACATCAAATCCAAAGCAGCAGAATGGTACGAAGATTGTAGTGCGAAAAAAGCTAATGTTCAATTGTGGAACAACCGAATGCGGTAGAGTTAAGAGTAAGAAATACGTGACAGCAACTCGGAAGGGGGTTTAAAAAGAGATGATTGGGTCAGGAGGCTAATAGCCATGGGGAAAAAGCTGTTCTTATGTCTGGAGTTCTTCCAGCATTCTCTGCTTCTGTGGTTATTAATTTGGAGAAGTGTAAATTGTACAAACTAGCATCATAGACAATGGAAGAAAATGGAAGAAAATTGTCTTTAATGTAGATGTAGATTTAATGTAGAAGCAAAGGATTGCAGATGCTGGATTACAGAAAAGAGACACAAAGTGCTGGAGTAACTCAGCAGGTCAGGCAGTATCTCGGAGAACATGGATAGGTGACATTTCGAATCGGGATCCTTCCTCAGACTCAGCAAGATAATATACCTTGTATAAGTCCGAAGAGGCGTCCCAACTTGAAATGTCAACTGCCCATGTTCTCCAGATTTCTCCAGAGATGCTGCCTGACCTGCTGAATTACTCCAGCACTTTGTGTCTTTTTTCTGTAAACCAGCAAGGCAATGGAAACTTGATTTATATAACTTGCACTTGAAACGTCTTTGATTATTTGCACTTGCATAACTATTTCAGGTGAATCCAAACCAAATGTTTATTTTGGTCCAGCATTCAGTTTAGGTCAGTAAACTAGCTATCAAAATACAAGCATTATTTGGAGATATGCGGTTTACCAGAGTGCATTACACTGAGAGACTGTTGTAGAATGAGGGAGTTGGATTACGTTAACATCTTGATTACCGATCCAGCCAAGAAATGGTCTGCTGAGATCACACGCTAAACTATGCTCAAAACTGCAGCTCAAAATTATAAGACAATATAAATTTAAAATACATCATTTTTTAGTGTTTCAATGACAGCTAAATAAATCATCTATTCATACAATTTAAAAAACAGAACCTAGAACCAAATGCCAGTATTTAGACATTCTAATGTATCTTATTCCCTGGCAAAAGTTAGATTGTAGTTGGTGCATTGATTATTAAAAATGCCATTGAGAAGAATTATAAGCTTCTGACATTGCACACGTTGAGGGTTTTGCATGTATTTTACCTTATTTCCTGAATGAAATCTATATTCCGGCTCCTCTGTGGTGTAATGCCTCAGTGCCAAAAGTCTCCGAGTTCAAATCTAACTCCAGTTATTCAAATACAAAAACAAGACTAGCATTACAATTCAGCACTGAGGAAGTGCTACAATTTCAAAGGTCTTGTCTTTCAGATGCCAGGTTAAAGCTGGACACTGTATATCCTCTCAAATGGATATAAAAACAACCTCATAACTTTTATCAACAAAATAGTTGGTCTCCACTGAGACTCTTGTCAATTGTAAGCCCGCATTCATAATTCGAAACTGCTAACTTTCCTTTGTTAATACAGTTAAGTACACCTCAAAAGAATTGCATTGCAAAGGTTTTGGGATATCCTGAGTTCATGAAAGATACTATTTGAAACTGTGTGAAGTTCTGGTCTCCCAGCTTCAGGAAGGATGACATTGAGTTGAAACGGGTGCAGAAGAACCTCACCAGGAGTTACCTGGACCTGTGACCTTGAGTTATAGGGAGAGGTTGGATAGGCTCGGACTTTTTTCTTTGGAGCGCAGGGGGTTGGGAGCAGACCTTATTGCGGTGTACAAGATCATCAAAGGCATGGATGAAGTGAACACTTACAGTCTTTCTCCCAGGCTAGAGGATTTTAAAACTTGAGGGAATAGGCTCAAGATGAAAGGGGAGTGATTTAAGAGGGAAGTCAGGGGGGGGCAATATTTTCACTCAGAGGCAATTCCATATCTGGAATTAGCTGCCAGAGGAAGTTATAGAATATAGAAGTGGGTGCATTTAGGATTTTCAAAAGACATTTGGTTTAGCGGGCTGTGGGCCAAATTCAGGCAAACAGGATTAGCTGGGAAAGCCAAGTTGATTGGCATAGACAAAGTGGGCCGATGGGCCTGTTTGTGTGCTATCCATACTGATTCAATGCCTGGGGCGGGAGCATAATTATTTGTATGACTGGCAAATTACAACAGTGACCGTCGAAATTCTACTTAAATTGCCCCTCACTCTACTCTTCTCTAAAGTTAGAACACTATTTTTGGAACTAAATTTCAAACTGGGAATCAATCTAGTTGCCCTGAATATTTTTTCCAAAGTATATTAAAACCAGACAGTGCTTTAATTGATGGCCAACGAAAGTCCAGCACAGAAAGAACATTGTTTGCTTTAATTTATAATCAATTGTTCTATCCATGCAATCTAACATATTTTTCACAATCTATTGTTTCATAGCATTGGTTATGAAGTTTTAGCAATTAACACACTTCAATATATAAATAATATTTGGATTAATTTACAAAGCAAATTTCACACAATGTTCATTCACAAAAAACATTTGAATTGTATCAATGCTCAATACCTTGGCTAAGGTCTGCCATGGAATTCCACAAGAAAAATAAACTTAAAAAAGAATGAGGCTGTATTATTTTATGCATTTTATTTAATCTTTTAGGAATTTGCTCACCATGGTGAAAACCAGAACATATAGCTCACTTTAATTACCCCTCTGACAATGATGGTAAATCAACCACTTGAACAGTCCTGGCTGTGTCATCAGGTTCTCCTGTTGCTCTGTTAGATATGGACTCTCGACCAAGTAGAAATGAAGCATCAATAATACATCTCCAAGTCAGGCTGGTATGTAATTTCGAGTTGCCCGTGTTCTCATGTGCCTGATACTTTGACCCTTCCAAATAGAAGTTCGAACTTTGTTGATGAGCCATCTTCGAAAAGTTGCTGCAATACATCCAATAGATGTGGCAGCACGGTGACGCAGCAGTAGAGTTGCTGCCTTCCAGCGCTAGAGACCCGGGTGTGATCATGAATACGGGTGCTGTCTGACAGAGTTTGTACGACCTCCCCGTGACCGTGTGTGTTTTCCCCAGGTGATCCGATTTCCTCCCACACTCCAAAGACCTGCAGATTTGTAGGTTAATTGGCTTCGCTAAAGATTGTAAATTGCCCCTAGTGTGTAGGATGGTGCTAGTGTATGGGGATCACTGGTCGGTGTGGACTCGGTAGGCCAAAGGGCCTGTTTCCGCGCCATATCTCTAAACTAAACCAAAGATGAAAATGTAAACTTGAATAGGATGCCAATCAACGGCTGTTTTTCCAGGCTAATGTTCGGCTTACAGATGTACGCATGCTTGCAAGTAAAGACTGATACATTATATTCCTAAATTCTTCTTCGTAGATGTCAGGCAAACAAGAAATGGATAGGCAGTCCCTGACTATCTCTTGTAGCATCATTTTATATAGCTGGCCTTGTTGTGTTTCTGCGCAATGGCGTCCCCGAGGACATTGATGGTGAGGTATTAGTGCTGGAAATGCACATGTAGCTCATCTCTGTTGGTTACTGTCTGCAACTTATCCGCAGGTAATGTTGTTACTTTTCAGCTCAAGCCTGAACATTGTCCAGTCCTTCCTTCAAGCAGGCATATATATGGTCATGATCTTGAGAGTTGCAAATGGAATTGAACAGTGTCCAGTTACCTTAAAAATGAGGCAAGGTGAAAGATGACTATGTTCAGGACACTGTATTTGTCTCAAAATACTGGAATTAGAACGATTGTTCTCCAATTACCAGCAGCTTCTTTCTTTGTGCAATGGTATAACTCAAGCAAGTTGAGAGCTTTGCCCTGGGTTAAACTTGGGAATGTAGCCAAGTTCAAGTTCAAGTGAGTTTATTGTCATGTGTCCCTGATAGGACAATGAAATTCTTGCTTTGCTTCAGCACACAGAACATAGTGGACATTTACTACAAAACAGATCAATGTGTCCATATACTATAATATAAATATATACACACATGAATAAATAAAATGATAAAGTGCAAATAACAGATAATTGGTTATTAATATATCCCAATGTATCCCACTGCTTCCGAATGTAGAAACAAGGAACTGCAAATGCTGGATAACAAAAAAGGACACAAAGTGCTGGAGTAACTCAGCAGGTTAGGTAGCATCTTTGGATAGGTATGTTTCAGGTCGGGACTCTTCTTCAGGCTGGAGAAGGGTCCGGACCCGAAAAATCCATGTTCTTCATAGATGCGGCCTAACCCGTTGAGTTACTCCAGCATTTTGTGCCCACTTCCGAATGTTGATAATCATGACTACATGAAAAAAGGGGTTTGCTCTCCTTAACTGTTGCAATATGTATCTAGGTAATAAGCCTATCTTTGTCCAGCAAATTCAAAATCTCCGCATTAAAACTAAGAAGCATGTTTTTATTATTAAATAAAGTATGCAAAGTTTTATAGGAGAAATTAGAGAATGAGGAACTATAATGGATCAATTCACAGCCAATGCTAATATTGTCACACACTAGCACAAATACCTACTTCACATCAATCTGTGTAAACTGGGGACACATACAAAAACACCAACAATTTGTCTTGGAAATGGAGTAGGTTATGCATTATTTATTTATTTTTTCTCTCTCTATGTTTAAATCTTAATCTTGTGGACATAATGTGCATGCCTTAAATAGGAAAAACTCTCAAACTTTAACAACCAGGTTTAGTTTTAAAATGCACTTACTTGCAATGAAATTGTTAAAATGAAAATATTATTGTTTTAACATGAATTTCAAATTGAATCCCAAAACAAATTATTTTGTCTCAAGTTCCTTGCATAACCAAAAGATATAACCCAGGCACACTAATTAGGAATGTTGATTTAACTAACATAAACTGTGCGTACTTGGCCCTGCAACCCACAATCAAAGGGTGTCTTTGGCCTATTATTTTGCCGTTTATTTTATTTTAAAATAATCCAGCCATCCCCGCAGAGCATACATGCAAACATTTATTAAATCAGGAGCAACAAGATACAGCTTCCACTAGATCTCGTTTTGAAGTCACACATTGGGATTTTTCTGCACTCTCAACTTAGCAAACATTGAATTATTTGATTAACAATTTTTTTTAAATTAAGAGGCAGCACAGTGGCGCAGCGGAAAAGGTGCTGCCTCACAACGCCAGCGACCCGGGATCGATCCTGACCTCAAGTGCTGTCTAGACGGAGTTTGCACATACTCCCTGTGACTGCGTGGGTTTCCTCCAATGATCCGGGTTCCTACTCCATCCCAAAGATGTACAAATTTGTAGGTTAATTGGCTTCAGTAAATTGTCCCCAGTGTGTAGGATAGTACTAGTGTACGGCTGATCACTGGTAGGCATGGACACGGTGGGCCGAAGGGACTGTTCGCACGCTGTATCTCTAAACGAAACTAAACTCAGTGGCACTATCAGTAAAATGTATTTGTTTCTTTTTTTAATTTATCGCAAACGTCTGCTGTTTCCCACAGCTGTTGACTCTTGATTGGGATCTCTTCCATGGTCCACACCCCAAGTATATTTTTATTTTCCAGAATTTTAAACTTTTCTTTGAATACTAATCAGCGCTGGAAGCATTGTATCCAACCCATTTGCTGGCTTCATATGTATAAACCTTTCCAATGGGTACTGTAATTTGACAAAACAATTTCCAGCAACAGTTCCCACCTTCTTCCTCACAGACTGAAGCCAACTACAGCATACATGCATACCTCTATTCTGAATAGGATAACCTCAACATAATTAAGAATTAAAATGAAAAAACAGGCATGTGGGACATGTTGGTCGGTGTGGACAAGTTGGGCCAAAGGGCCTGTTTCTGGTCATATCCCCCTAAACCACATCCCCACCACAATCCTACATTATCTTTCAGTTTTAATGTCAATCAGTCACCAGCACTGATACATGTGCTTTGTCTGATACTGTGGACTACTGGGCATTTGATTAAGCAATGTTAAACTTTTCTGTAGGTCTCTTGAAGTAATCAAAGATCGCAAAATAAGTGGAATCTGATTTGCTCACGGGACCAGTCCAAAGTACCTTCAAACCAAGATGAAGCAATTTTTTCTTGAGGTTCATTGCAAAGCCAACTGCAAAATCTAATGTAACAGTATCACTCTCGAACACACTGAAAGATAGCGGGTAACTTAAACAAAGTTCTTTAATCAAGAAAGGAACTTGTATGGGAGAAAAAACATTTTACTGAGCGTCATCCATGAGACAAAGCATTCTCCTCAGTTTTACAGTAACAATGTATTAATATGCACATAGAAAGTTGTTGGTCATGATGTACTTTATACTAAAGGTCACAGAACAAGTTGGTAAGCCACATATGTTGAATTATGAAGTAGCAACCAATGTTAAGCCTAGATTTGTTTATATTTTGTTGGCACTGATCCAGGAGGCTCAAATAAAAATGGCCAAAATCTACCCGATCGGAACTTGAAAGAGCAGCAAGGGGCCAAAGGTCCAAGTATTAGAAGAAAATGCTCCAAGCAATTCATTTACCAACACTTACAAACGGCGTCCTATCAAAGCTATCATTCAGAAGTAAATGGATGAGAATGGAGAAAGGATAGGAGTAATAGGTAAGTCTGCAAAATATATTATCGCTGTATATTGTAACAATGTTGGAATGTTTTAAGACAATAGTAAATCTAAATTTATGGGAACAATCATTCTTGATCAATTTTCGTCTCGTAGCAAAACGAGAGACATTATAATTCCATTATACATCATGTCTAGAGCATGTCTTAAATATATGTCGCACTAAAAACAAAGTTTGTAGGAGAGCAGAAAAGCTTAAGGTGCCATCTGGATCTACATGTAAATGATGCATTGGCATATTTGTTTTCACAAAAGTATAATCTTTGGAACAAGGTCAGACTTATTAAATTGAGATTATTTGAGGGTCAGGATAAATGCAACAAAATGGAAGGTAGTCAATTATGTCATTTAATTTCAATGGAAGCCACATCAGTTAGTCCAATAAAGCTGGTTATTTTTAAAAAAAAAGCCACTCCTGCATGAATCATAAGCGGAATTATTGTTGGCAGAATAACAAACGTTATTCAAAAAAAGACACAAAGTGCTGTAGGAACTCAGAGGGTCAGACAGCATCTTTGGAGAACATGGATACGTGACGTTTCGGGTCAAGATCCTTCTTCAATATCCATGTTCTCCAGAGATACTGCCTGATCCGCTCAGTTACTCCAACGCTTCATGTCTTATTTTGTAAATCATCTTCTGCAGCTCCTTGTGTCTCCTTTTTTTCCCAAAAGAAAGAAATCAGCATGGCTGATTCAGCATGTACAACGTGAATGCAAGTTTTTCTTTGTAACTTACAGGTTTTTAGCCTTGAAGGCTTCTGCAAACTGTTGGACACTTTGAAGGGAGGCCAAATCCAGGATCATAGCTTCAACCTTGGCTTTATGCTGAAATAAAACACAAATGAACAGAGTAACAAATCAAGAACAATGGCCAAATCTCATCAATATATCAGAATAACCTTATGGGCTGGTTTCCGTCACATATTATTGGTAGAATGTATTTTCAATAATAAAAACAGAAATAACGGTAAAACAGTGCAAGTAAAATGACCTAATAAAAAAAAATACATACTCAGCTCATGAAATAGAAAATTGTCTACTCTGATTTACTTTGATCAGTCTGAAGAAGGGTCTCGACCCGAAACGTCACCCATTCCTTCTCTCCAGAGATGCCTGTCCCACTGAGTTACTCCAGCATTTTGTGTCTACTGCTACTCTGAGCTGTTTAGGTGACGAGTGTGACGAGGCAGGTTGGCAGTTGTAAATTCTAAGTTTTGTGTTTTCGCTGAAACCATTTATCATATAATTTTTGATACGTAATTTACTTGTTTCACACCACTCCAATCTTACCTAAAAACTACTAGCTGAAATATTTGGGTGCAAGGCAATTTGCCAAAGTACTTCCAGCAATCTGAATTGTGAACTGCTGTGTAAATATGCATCTGAAATGCAACCCAGCAAAACGAAACACACACTTACGAAAGTTAACACAAAACAAAAAATATTACTCTTAAAAGCTTTTCTGAAGCACCACATGCAATGGATTCTACCGTAAATGGATTACATTATGAATGTTCATAAAAAGATTGTACTGAGTAGGAAGTATGGTGTTAAAGTCCACAGGATATGTGGTTTTATTCAACCATTGAGTACCCTATCTTTATTCATAAATGGCCAGCATTTTCAATTGAACCATAAAAAATATTTTTAACAAAGCTCTTCTTCAAAGAAGGAAAATGTTATTTCTGTAGGTAAAGACTGATTTACATTCTTGCCAAAAGCTTTGTCATGGTTTTACCCTATGTCATATATCTTAAATCTATTATTAATGATCTTGTGGAAGTACAAACCATGCCAAGAGTCCCATAAGCAGTAGCTGGGTTTAAAATATTACACCTCCAATTGCAGACGGCTGATCTTTGGGGGAACTCCTGGTTTGATTACTAACTTGACCTTAGTTACTTGGAAAGAGACGAAAAATGGCAGAAAAGGACATCATAAAAAAAAAAAAATTGAGGAGCACGTTATTCAAATTATTTAAAAATTCCTACAAGTAAATGACACACACACGTAGAAACATTTTGTTGCATCTGAAATCAAAACCACATGGTTAATAACTATTGGATAGACACAAAATGCTGGAGCAACTCAGCGGGACATGCAGCATCTCTGGAGAAAAGGTATGGGTGACGTTTCGGATCAAGACCCTTCTACAGACTGAAAAAGGGTCTCGACCCGAAACGTCACCCATTCTTTCCCTCCAGAGAAGCTGCCTGTCCCGCTGAGTTACTCCAGCATTATGTTTCTATCTTTGGTGTAAACCAACATCTGCAGTTCCTTCCTGCAAATTAAGAACGATTGGGAATAGGTGCAGCGCTAGTTTCTGGAGTCGCTTAGGAATGCTGTACCATTCATAAGGTTATCACCAAACCTGCTTCTTGTCTGGCACCCATCCAGTCCCAATGCCCATTCCTTCCAATGAATGGCTGTTTCATTAAATGTTAATGTTTTAAAGAATAAAAGGGTTAGGTTACCTACTCCTGTTCTAAATTCCTATGTTATTGCAGCAAAGAGGGTTAAAAGGAAATTCAACATGGTACACAAGGTAAAGACAGAATTAAATAGGATGGCATTGAGAAAAGCTGGTTCACTCTTGCAGATGTTTCAAGGACAGAGGCCGTGAATTCTAGGTGATGGGCTAAAGAGACAGGAGGATTCAAGGATAATTATTTTTATGCTGGTTATAATCCAGAGCTCCTGTTTGTAATGGAGAAACAAGAGTCCATCAGAGAATTGAATGGACACTTGGGAGATAGTGACTTTCAGGGTTAGAAGAAACTGAAAGGTTTGCTCCATAAGAAGTCATTATGCACTCAATGATATGAAAGGCCTTCCTTCTGTGCTGCAAGGTGAATAAAAAGCACATCATATTTATTGAATTTCAATTTTTTTGAAACTAAACAATTGCAAATGGATTAAAAAAAATTATATTCATGTCACTTTTGAAAGATCCCAGAGAAAGTGTAGAAGGGATTTATCAACACAACTGGGAATGGGACTTTACAGCTGCAAAATTAGCGTACAAAAGGTGGGATGGATCTCCTCGGAGCAACAAGTCATAAATGTTATACAGCACGACAACAGGCCCTTCAGCCCAACTCGTCTAAACTAGTACCCTCTGTCCATGTTCACCCCACATCCCTCTCCGCCTTCCCAGTCAATATACCGATCTAACCTATGCCTAAATGTCTTTCATATGCTATTATATGGTTCCTTAAAAACCTCTTCTGGCACCTCATTCCATATACCTCTTTTTTAATTTATTTGTTATTTATTTATTTATTTATTTATTAGAAGTAGACATATTATAAAATGTAGTTACATATTATAGTAAAAAAAAAATTCATATACATCAGTCATACATTATTAAAATTTTCCATTATCAATTACTTCTGCTTCTAGTGTTTTTATTTTTTATAGAAAGCGGGAAAAAGAGAGGGTAGAAAGTTACAAATAAAAAAGAAAGAAAAAAAAAACACACCAGAAAAACAAGGGAGGTGGAATGGGTTACCTGTAATACGTCAATGGAGATAGGTTCGTAGGTTATAAAGTATAGTTTTTCATCTGTTCCTGAGTTCAAGTTTCAGTTGGGTCCTCGTGCTGTGCCAATCTATCCCTTCAGATAGTTAATGAATGGAGCCCAAATTTTATGGAAAAGATCTTGTTTGTCCATTAAGACAAGTCTAATTCTTTCTAAGTATAGGGTCTCCGACATTTCCGTAATCCACATTTTAATTGTGGGGGTTGCAGGGCCTTTCCAAAATTTTAATATTAATTTTTTCCCGGTTATTATACTGTAGTTGAGGAAATTTCTTTGGTTTGTTGTGAGTGTTAAGGTTTGTTCTGATATTCCAAGTATTATTAATTTTGTGTCTGGGTCCAGTTTTGTATTAATAACTTCTGAAGTTATTTCAAAAATATCAGTCCAGAAATGTTTAAGTTTTATACAGTTTGCAAACGTATGTGTTAAATTAGCCTCTAGATGTAGACATTTATCACAAATAGGAGAGATTTGTGGGAAGATTCTATTTAGTTTTATTTTAGAATAGTGTAGTCTATGTAAGACCTTGAATTGTATTAAAGTATGTCTGGCATTTAATGAACATTGATGTATTTGTTGTAAACTTTCGTCCCACATATCTTTCGTGATAGGGTGACCTATTTCATTTTCCCATTTGTATCTATATGGTTCGGTCGGTGGTACCTCGTTGTTTAGTAGGGTGTTATAAATATAAGCTATTAGTTTTTCAGTATTAGGATGCTTGTTCAGACATTCATCAAGAATTTCTGATTCCCTATTCCTGTAGACTTGTGTATTAGATTTAACATAATCTCTAATTTGTAGATATCTGAAGAAATTATTTGAGTGCAGTCCATAATTCTGTTGTAACTCTTGAAATGAAAGAAAAGTACCTTTCCCATAAAGATGTCCTATATTTTTGATTCCATAATTTTTCCATTGTGTGAAACCTTTGTCCATAAAGGATGATTTGAATAAAGGATTATTTACAATGGGAAGGCAGAGTGGTATATTATTCAATTTTAAATCTTTTTTTATTTGTTTCCAAATTCGTATTCCACTATGTATTATGGGGTTTTCTTTATAGGTTTTTTTGTGCAGTTTTGTGGGGGCAAATATGATCGGTCCAATTTCAAAAGGTAGACAGTCTTCCTTTTCCATCATTAGCCAATCTGGTTGTTGATCCATTTCTTCCAGCCAGAAATTCATGTTTGTAATATGGACTGCCCAAAAATAAAATAAGAAATTTGGCAAAGCCAAACCTCCATTTATCTTTGATTTACATAAATCATTCCATATACCTCTTAAGTGACAAACTTGCCGCTCAGTTTCCTATTAAATCTTTTTCTTTCCAAAGAGCAAAGGCACAAGAAAACATCATATATTTAAACACAATTAAGTGAGACGCTTAAAAGGTAAGCAAGCAAATGCTTCATTTCTCTTGGCATTAGAAGTATTAAAGATAATGTGCTTGGCACAGCCACTACTTCAGTGGGTCTGTTAGAAAAAATATACAATCTCCCATCAAAAGAAGTTTTATATCTAGGGCGATACTCAGCTAAATCAAAAGTAATTTTTTCTCTGATATCAACTCCCTGAGATGTACACTGCTATCCTGTCAAAATGAATTATCTTTAACAATTTTGCAATGACTGGATGTAATTAATTAAGCTACAGCACGGAGTCATGAAATGTTTTATACAGTCAGCACGGTAATTTATGCCGTGATCGGTTGAAAATAGCTTCAACAAATGGTAAAAAATAAAGCATTTATATCAATTTTTAACTTGGAGACAATCCCGTTTAACTGAGTCAATGAAAGAAACTATGTTTATATAATGCCTTTAACATAGTAAAATACCCCAAGGGAAACTGAGAGTGAATGGTGGTGGACAATTAAGCAGCTAATGGAAGGAGGCGACTCCAAGGACATCTTTCCTCTCAACAGTGACAGGACCCAACAGGTGAGTGCTAAATATAAGGTTGAAGCATTTATAACCAGGTTTACCAGAAATGTGCAGTGGTACCTCAAGTTTGGAATGGCTTTCTACTGGAGCAGTTCTTGTTTACCCGATTGCCCTTTCTCCATAGCAATGCATTTTTCTCTTGACCATGTACTGTATATATACGTTCTCTTTAAGGCCACAATGGAATATGCCTCCACCACTTCTGCAGGCAATGCAGTCATGACACCGATGTCTTACACTCGTGGTCTCTGTCGCAAATCCTTCCCCAAAAGGTACAGCCTCCCATTCTCCACTCATTCCTGACACATATCATTCTTTAGACTTCTACACTTCAGAGATACAAGGCGGAAACAGGCCCTTGGACCCACCGAGTCCACACCAACCAGCAATCATCAAGTACACTAGCACTATCCTACACGCTAGGGACAATTTACATTTTTTTACCGAAGCAAATTAAACTACAAACTTGTACATCTTTGGAGTGTGGGAGGAAACCGGAGCATCAGCACAGTGAGAAGACACAAACTCCTTACAGACAGCAGCCATGGGCAGGATCGAATCTGGGTCTCAGGCGCTGCAACTTTTCTATCGTCAAGTTTCATAATTCTATCCACTTGGCTCACACCTGTTTTATCACCTCTGACATCCAACAATCTGCCAATCAAAAAACAATCCCTTGTCTGTGTTCACCTATTACCACCGACCATGCTATGTCCTGCCCCTCCTCTCTTCCAGCTATCTTTCCAACTGCCCACCTGCAATCAGTCTGAAGGGTCCCACCTGATTCCTCACCAACCTTTGTTCTCCTGAGATGCTGCCTGAACTACTGAGTTACTCCAGCACTTTCTGTTTTTCTTTAAGAACAGTGATGATAGTTTAAGAATGATAATTTGATTGGACATCTTGAAAATGGGATTAAATCCCATAAATGTGTTTTTCTCTCCTCTTCCCAAAAGATTTGATATACCCTTGCTAAAGTCCAAAATAATTCACCATTATGAGTTAATTATTCCAAAGCTCCAGAAAGTTAGTTGAAATTCAAAACAGTTACCTGCACAAAGGACAAGTTTGATGCAATTTAAAATCTATTTATATTGACTGCACCTGGCAGTAAGTATAATATTGGAGAGCTAAATAACTCACATCACACCATGGGCACCATACAAATTAACAACCAAGAATACACCTCCAAATCAAATGCTGGACTCCAAAATATAGTTACTGAGTATATATTTCATTCATTCTGCTGTGTGTTTTTGTTTCTCAACATGACTGTTTTTGTCAGATTCTATAGAGGATTGCTTCAGTGGAGGGCATTCACAGAACCAGGGAGTAAACATAGAAACATATAAATTAGGTGCAGGAGTAGGCCATTCGGCCCTTCGAGCCTGCACCGCCATTCAATATGATCATGGCTGATCATCCAACTCAGTATCCCGTACCTGCCTTCTCTCCATACCCTCTGATCCCCTTAGCCACAAGGGCCACATCTAACTCCCTCTTAAATATAACCAATGAACTGGCCTCAACTACCCTCTGTGGCAGAGAGTTCCAGAGATTCACCACTCTCTGAGTGAAAAAAGTTTTTCTCATCTCGGTTTTAAAGGATTTCCCCCTTATCCTTAAGCTGTGACCCCTTGTCCTGGACTTCCCCAACATCGGGAAAAATCTTCCTGCATATAGCTTGTCCAACCCCTTAAGAATTTTGTAAGTTTCTATAAGATCCCCTCTCAATCTCCTAAATTCTAGAGGATAAACCAAGTCTATCCAATCTTTCTTCATAAGACAGTCCTGACATCCCAGGAATCAGTCTGGTGAACCTTCTCTGCACTCCCTCTATGGCAATAATGTCCTTCCTCAGATTTGGAGACCAAAACTGTACGCAATACTCCAGGTGCGGTCTCACCAAGACCCTGTACAACTGCAGTAGAACCTCCCTGCTCCAATACTCAAATCCTTTTGCTATGAAAGCTAACATACCATTCGCTTTCTTCACTGCCTGCTGCACCTGCATGCCTACTTTCAATGACTGGTGTACCATGACTCCCAGGACTCGCTGCATCTCCCCTTTTCCTAATCGGCCACCATTTAGATAATAGTCTGCTTTCCTGTTTTTGCCACCAAAATGGATAACCTCACATTTATCCACATTATACTGCATCTGCCAAACATTTGCCCACTCACCCAGCCTATCCAAGTCACCTTGCAGTCTCCTAGCATCCTCCTCACAGCTAACACTGCCCCCCAGCTTAGTGTCATCCGCAAACTTGGAGATATTGCCTTCAATTCCCTCATCCAGATCATTAATATATATTGTAAATAGCTGGGGTCCTAGCACTGAGCCTTGCGGTACCCCACTAGTCACTGCCCGCCATTGTGAAAAGGACCCATTTACTCCTACTCTTTGCTTCCTGTTTGCCAGCCAGTTCTCTATCCACATCAATACTGAACCCCCAATGCCGTGTGCTTTAAGTTTGTATATTAATCTCTTATGTGGGACCTTGTCGAAAGCCTTCTGGAAGTCTAGATACACCACATCCACTGGTTCTCCCCTATCCACGCTACTAGTTACATCCTCGAAAAATTCTATAAGATTCGTCAGACATGATTTACCTTTCGTCCAATGATTTCACCACTTTCCAAATGTGCTGCTATCCCATCTTTAATAACTGACTCTAGCAGTTTCCCCACTACCGATGTTAGACTAACTGGTCTGTAATTCCCCGTTTTCTCTCTCCCTCCCTTCTTAAAAAGTGGGGTTACGTTTGCTACCCGCCAATCCTCAGGAATTACTCCAGAATCTAAAGAGTTTTGAAAGATTATTACTAATACATCCACTATTTCTGGAGCTACTTCCTCAAGTACTCTGGGATGCAGCCTATCTGGCCCTGGGGATTTATCTGCCTTTAATCCATTCAATTTACCCAACACCACTTCCCGACTAACCTGGATTTCACTCAATTCCTCCAACTCCTTTGTCCCCTGCTATTTCCGGCAGATTATTTATGTCTTCCTTAGTGAAGACGGAACCAAAGTAGTTATTCAATTGGTCCGCCATATCCTTGTTCCCCATGATCAACTCACCTGTTTCTGACTGCAAGGGACCTACATTTGTTTTAACTAATATCTTTCTTTTCACATATCTATAAAAACATTTGCAGTCAGTTTTTATGTTCCCTGCCAGTTTTCTTTCATAATCTATTTTTCCTTTCCTAATTAAGCCCTTTGTCCTCCTCTGCTGGTCTCTGAATTTCTCCCAGTCCTCTGGTATGCTGCTTTTTCTGGCTAATTTGTACGCATCATCCTTCGCTTTGATACTATCCCTGATTTCCCTTGTTATCCACGGATGCACTACCTTCCCTGATTTATTCTTTTGCCAAACTGGGATGAACAATGTTTGTAGTTCATCCATGCAGTCTTTAAATGTCTTCCATTGCATATCCACCGTCAACCCTTTTAGAATTAATTGCCAGTCAATCTTGGCCAATTCACGTCTCATACCCTCAAAGTTACCTTTCTTTAAGTTCAGAACCATTGTTTCTGAATTAACAATGTCACTCTCCATCCTAATGAAGAACTCAACCATATTATGGTCACTCTTGCCCAAGGGGGCACGTACAACAAGACTGCTAACTAACCCTTCCTCATTACTCAATACCCAGTCTAAAATAGCCTGCTCTCTCGTTGGTTCCTCTACATGTTGATTTAGATAACTATCCCGCATACATTCCAAGAAATCCTCTTCCTCAGCACCCCTGCCAATTTGATTCACCCAATCTATATGTAGATTGAAGTCACCCATTATAACTGTTTTGCCTTTGTCGCACGCATTTCTAATTTCCTGTTTGATACCATCTCCAACTTCATTACTACTGTTAGGTGGCCTGTACACAACACCCACCAGCGTTTTCTGCCCCTTAGTGTTTCGCAGCTCTACCCATACCGATTCCACATCCTCCAAACCAATGTCCTTCCTTTCCATTGCGTTAATCTCCTCTCTAACCAGCAACATTACCCCACCTCCTTTTCCTTTCTCTCTATCCCTCCTGAATATTGAATATCCCTGGATGTTCAGCTCCCAGCCTTGGTCACCCTGGAGCCATGTCTCCGTGATCCCAACTATATCATAATCATTAATGGCTATCTGCACGTTCAATTCATCCACCTTATTACGAATACTCCTTGCATTGATACACAAAGCCTTCAGGCTTGTTTTTACAACGCTCTTACCCCTTATACAATTATGTTGAAAAGTGTAAAATTGCTCAGAGTTAATAAACACACAGTTCGAATTAAACATGTCAACAAAAAAGCTGCACTCACTTTCCTGTTTATTCTGCATAATCCTACATGTAATTTCTATTAAGGTATAGTCTATTATAGTTTAATTTATAGGTACAGTGTGGAAACAGGCCTTTCAGCCCATCGAGTCCACGCCAACCAGCAATCCCCCGTTCACTAACACAATCCTACACTCGAGACAACTTACATTTTTTACTGAAGCCAATTAACCTACAAACGTGTACGTCTTTGGTGTGTGGGAGGAATCCAGAGTATCAAGAGAAAACCTACATGGTCACTGGAAGAACATACAAACTCCGTATAGACAGCACCAGTAGTCAGGATCAAATCTGGGTATCTGGCACTGTAAGGCTGCTCTACTGCTGTGCTATCGTACTGCCCCAGAGATGTTGCCTGATCTGCTCAGTTACTCCAGCACTTTCTGGCTTTTTTCTGCTGTTCCTTGTATCTCCCACTCTGACCTCCCTATCTAACATTTCCCATACTGTTTTAACAAAGACCAACAACAACCTGAGGAAAGACACTTTGTATGTCATCCTTTTGGATGTAATACTGAATAGAATAAATTCAGATTAGCAGGGATTTCAATCTTTGTTTCCCACATTTCCAGTATGCATTGTTCCTTTGTCTTTCTCTGTCAGTCCTTCTCTTTCCTCCTGGTAATTACACATTTATTTGTCATCTCAGGTTTATACAGTTTGCAGATCGGCCTTTCGTTATTTACTAAATACCTTCAGCGCCATCTTTTGCCCAGCTTTGAAAATTTATTCTCTCTGGTCGATTCCTATCACAGATCTTCTTTGAATTTCAAAACATGTTTTGCCCCTAAAACCTTTCCTAAGTCTAATGAAAGATCATTGGCCTGAAAATACCATTATTTTTCCCTCTCTGTAGAGGCTGCTTGACATGTTGAGTATTGCTTCACAGTGCCAAGGATCCTAGTTTGATCCTGGCTTCAGGTGCTGTCTGTGTGGAGTTTGCACGTTCATCTGGTGACTGCATGGGTTTCCTTTGGGTGCTCCAGTTTCCTCTCATAGACCAAGGACGTCCAGGTCTTGTAGGTTAATTGGCATCTGTAAAGTGCCCTTAGTGTGCAGGAAGTAGATGAGAAAGTGGGATAACAGGTGATCGATCGTCGGCATGGACACTAGGGGTCGAAGGGCCTGTTTCGCTACTGTATCTTTTGATCAATTCAATCAAACATTTTCTGCCTATTTCTAATCTTGGATGGTGATATGGGGAAGCTACGATTCACTTTGCAGAGGTGATAAAATCACCAGTGTGCTTGAGGTAGCTCATTTCCCTGAATTTCAAGACACAGATAAGTAAACAATAAACAGGCTTGTTCAAATTCAAACCACTGTGGAGAATTCACAACATGCGTCAGCTTTTAAAAATACACATCACTTTTAGATGCCTTACTAGTATATTTGTTGACTTTAAACAAAATCTCATCAGTTAGTCATACTGCCAAAAACCTAATCTTCTGATAAAGCAGAAGTCACGGCTTGGTCATGCTGCCTGGCAATGCAGTCATGTGCTGCAACTACACACTACATTAATCCTTGCACACTAACAGATGCTGGCAGGATTTTAGGTCGAAATGTATTTATAAAATGACAAATTATGTTTTGTGTTGCATGTAGACAGCAATAGAGCCCACAAATAAGCAGATAAATGTCAACTACACTTTACCACAAACAGTTTATTTTTATTACGGTATAACCATAAATGTTGTTCAAGCTGGACTGAAGATTTATTTAGTGTGGGAAGAAAACAAGATTACATTTGACATAAAGCAATATGTGCCATATCAGTAGTGTTCTGGGCAGCATGTCCTCTTGGGAACCAGCGATGCAGTGCTAGACTAACAAAGCGTCTGTCTGCTACAATACACACTAAACTATATTTTCTGAAGTACCAAGAAAAAACATACATTAAATTAATACCGACCTGATTAACCCCAAAAGCCAACAATTTGCTTCACTAAATTGCGTAAAATGTACGATAAACTGTAACAATTATTATCCAAATACAGAGGGTGATCTCGCAGAGACCAATAGAGAATGGCCTGTCATTTATCACAAGGCAATCTTCACTCATGCGTGAAAATGACTCGAATATCTGACAGTGCAAGACCAGAGTATAGATAAACAGTATTTAGCCCAGTTATCAACTTCATTTGTTACTACTGCCACAATAATTGTTGGCTGTCATATCAATCTATTAAACATGATTTAACCACCCACCCCGCCTTTAAACTTTAAGAAATAGGAGATAATTTATTGGTTATGCCAAAATATAATTCACCTTCATTTCAAATTCATTGCAATTAAGTAATCAACTATTATAACAATTCCTTAACACAAGCAACTGCAAATAAAGTGGGTAGTGGTACATCTAAAAGGAAATTAACTAAAAGGAAAATGGTATAAGACACTGAAAATCTTTCAGCATGAAATCAGAAAATTCAAAACAGTCCCAGCAGGTCAGCCAGCATTGATGAAGAAAGAGTTATTTTATTTGCATTGCTTGCACCAGTGCTCGTGGAAGGTTATCAATCTAAAATGTTAACCGTCTCAATAGTACGTGACCTGTTTTCACTTTTATTTATATGAAACTTTAGTAGTAAGACAGGCCAAATGGGAATTGTCAAAACAATATTTGACACTGAGCTACAAAACAGAGCGCCAAAAACTAATAGCATAGACGGCAGGTTTTGAAGATCATCTTCAAAAAAGAAAATGATGCTTTGAGATATATGTTTCTGTAGAATTCAGGACGTAAGGTAGTCTCTGCATCTGTCACAGTTCCAGTAGAAAAGATCCACATAACATGTAACAAAATCGGCATAGTGGCACAGAGTTGCTATCTTACAGCGCCAGAGAACCCGATTCAATCTTAAGTGTGGCTGCTGTCTGTATGGAGTTTGTACATTCTCTCTGTGACCGCATGGGTTTTCTCTGGTAGTCCCAGTTGCCTCCCAGATTCCAAAGACGTGCAGGACTGTAAATTAATTGGCTTCTGTAATTTGAACCCTAGTGTGTATGATGCAAAACTGGGTTAACATAGAACTAGTGTATGGATGATCGTTGGTCGACGCAGTCTCAATGGGCCGAATGGCCTGTTTTCGCACTGTACCTCTAAACTGAAGTAAACTAAATTTGTGCCAGCAAGATATATTTATCAGCTGCAAATCACTAAACTGGTTGAATGCAAAAAAATAAGCAAGAGAAGGCCCCCGGCCTCTCAAGCCTATCCCATAATTCGATATAATCATGGCTGATCTTTCCTCTTCTGTGCCATTTCCCCATAGCCTTCAATTCCACAACATTTCAAGTACTTATCGATATCCATCCTTTGTGGCGCCACCTGGTGGCCAAGCCACTAACTGATCGAACCCGCGTCAGCAGAACTGGAACAGTCAAGTGACTGCGTTTTGCGGGATGAGAACGTCATCAGTTAAGGGGTGTGTCCTACAACAACAGCAGAAACTTAGCTCGAGCGTGGGAGTTAACAGCCTCGCTCAACAGCAGCAACAACAACTTTATGTTCAAGTGTACCAAACTCACATGTATGCCAAACCTGTAATGTCTTTAAAAAAACAACGTTTGTACACGACGTTTGGACTCTCTACACCTGAATATATTGAGGGTGATCTCGTAGAGACCAATAGCAAATGACCTGTCATTTATCTCCGGTCTCTCTCACCCTTTAAGGTAGAGAATTTGGGACATTCACTACCCTCTGAGAGAAATATTGACACTCCAAAATGACCAGCCTCTTATTTTGTAGCAATGTCCCCTTGTTCTTGACTCTCACAATAGTGAATGAAAGATTTTGACAATGATTATCTCTATTTTCAATTAAAAAACACCACAAAAACTAATGGAGTATCACCAACACTAGCAAGTATTTTTAAGTTAATTGTACACTCAATAAAACACACATCTTGCTTGGTTTTCATTCCGTTCAATAGCACACTGTTGTTGTAAGTATCAGAGTACATGGTGCCTGCTTCTAAAATCAGTATTAAACAGGATACAATCTGACAGTAAAGAATGTGCTGAGAAAATAATGGCAGGTTTAATGTACATCCAGTTAATAGTGTGTAAATCGCCTGGCAATTTGTGGCATTGAAGAACTAGTCTGAGCTACATTAAGCTCACAAAAAAAGGATCAACCACCTCACAAGTTGAGAACCTGCTACATATGCGCTGCTGAAATGATTTAAACTCGCCCCAGAAAATCAGCGCCTGTATTTAATGTAACAGCTCTTTTAATGAGACGAGGTTCATGCAATACCACCCAACCTGGTCGATCCAGGAAAAGCATCAATTTAAAGTGAGGAGATTCATTCCTGTGGGTTGTAAACTATCCAGGTTTAAAAAAAACTTATTGTTCAAGCATTTAACTTTTTTTTTGCTCTCTCAATCAGTTTTTCTTTCCACCTCTCTTTTTCTTTGCATCCAGTTCACTCTATTTTCCCCTACAAAACAACTTTCTTGATCCTTAAGGAGACACAGCCTTGGATCGGCGTTTCAGAAGCCTGTGTTGTTATCGCTCTACCAGTCATTTGCAGCGCAAAACATTTGAAACCTGAAGGGCAAGGCAAAAATTCTAACAAAAGAGCGAGCCATGGGTGCCCTGATCCTGCAAATTCAGGGGTCAAGGTTAGTGTTTCATTCAGAATTCTACATGCAATTACTTACCTCCCTCAGGACAGTTACAAAAGCTGAGAGAGTTTGTAACTGCAAACTGCTACTGATGCACTCATGGAAAGAAGGTTGGATGGGTCACCTAAACTGTTACAATTCCATAATTTGTATTTATCAAAACCCTGCTTGTAACTTCGACACTCATTAAGCAAATCTGCCATAGAATACACACGCATAAACACATATGTGGACAGAAAATTACTTTCAGAAGTGGGAACACATAAAGGGCCTTGTAGACACACATTCCCACTGGCTTATATCAGAGAGGAATTATACAGTTTGCTGGACTCGCACCGTATTACATCAGAGGTTTATCGGGAAGCAGCTTTACATTGCCAGGTGTGTTAACATCTCGGATGGCCTGCCCTACCCCGAGAACATGGTGTAAACATGAGGTTGACATACCAGCGCCTCTACTTTCTTAGAAATTCATTAAAGAAATTTGGCATGTCACTGAATAGACTTCAGAGAGTGGGGGAGACAGCCCAGTCCATCATGGGCACAACCCACCCCACCATCAAAAGCATCTACATGAAATTCTTCGTATGTTGCAAAACATACTTGGCGAATAAAGTGTGATTCTGATTCTGATGAGGCATTGCCTCAAGAAGAGGGTATCTGTCATCAATGATCCCCACCTTCCAGTCCATGTTTTCTTCTCGCTGCTATCGTCGGGCAGGAAGTACAGAACTTTTGATTGCAGAGAATTGTGGATGCAGCCCAGACCATCAGACAAACCAATCTCTCTTCCATTGACTTCATTTCCACTTCACGCTGCCTCGGCAAGACCACCAGCATAATCGAGGATGAGTCTCGCCCAAGCCACTCCCTCTTCTCTCCTCTCCCATCAGGCAAGAGGTGCAGAAGTGTGAAAACGCACACCTCCAGAATTAGGGACAGGTTCTTCCCAGCTGTTATCAGGCAACTGAACCATCCTATCAACATCGAGAGAGCGGTCCTGAGCTACCAGCTGCCACATTGGAATCCCTCAGACTATTTTTAATCGGACTTTACTGGATTTTATCTTGCACTGAATGTTATTCCCTTTGTCATGTATCTGTACCCTATGGATGGCTCGATTGTAATCATGTATTGTCTTTCTGCTGACTGGTTAGCACGCAACAAAAGCTTTTCACTGTATTTCAGTACAGGCGACCAAACTAAACTCCCACACCACCAAGTTTTGGAGCAGCTAAGGGCCACCTCTTGCACTCCCATAGACAGATTTCTAATTGTGTTTTGCACTAATGTCTTATTTTGTTCTGCAGGCTTTTTCTTTGCACTGTCATGTAGAAATTGTATAATTTGTGTATAATTCAGTGCATTGTTTGACCGTGCCTGTGAAGTTGCTGTAAGCAAGATTTTGATTGTACTTGTACCTCTGATCCGAAGTGTTTTACAGGTCCTCCCCAGCTTTCGAACGCCCAGCCTATATACAGCCGTACGTAAGAGCAAGTGTCCGTAGAAAGGTGGGATGGATTTGCTTGCTCCTGCAGCGATCTGCTGTCATGAGGGAACTTGGTTAGTGGCTACACTTCTGACTTGCTGTGTGGGTTACGACGGTTCACAGGACTGGAACACTGCAGTAACCTGGAGCGGACCTGTACACAGACATCATAGAAACAAGGAACTGCAGATGCTGGATGGCTGAAGAAGGGCCACGATCCGAAATGTCACCTATCCATCTTCTTCAGAGATGCTGCCTGACCTGTTGTGTTACTCTAGCATTTTATGTCCTTTTATACATTACCTGATTGAGAGTGGGCCAGGTGTAATTCAAAGAATGCTAAGCAGATAGAATAACAACCAAGCTTGAGTTGGTAGCTCAAGGACATGGGAATGACAGCAGACATGGATGCTTCTGGTTTGAAGCTAATAAATAAACAACAATTACAGCAAGGCATAAAGTATCATGTTAAGCTACGCTGAACACTTGGAAACATTTTGCGAGGTTCAAGGAAGAGAATCTTGGATCTCATCCAATCTTAAAAGGTGCAGAGAGCTTTCTAATAGATTAAAATCCTATGAAGAAAATAAAGTTTATTGTCTGGAAAGGGAAAAAGCATGGTAAAACCACTAAGGTAATGAAGGTGAACAATTAGGCAGATGTTCACTTTAGGAAAGGTTGCAAATAAGGAGAAATAAGGACTCGATCGGTCAGACATTTTATGGGATTTTTGACAACTTTAATACTGTTCAAGGACATTTTGGAACTTAAAACCATTGCAGCTGTTCTTCATTTTAACTTCAGTGCAAACGCTGAACATTTAAAAAAAAAAATGTAATCACATGTCGGTTTTTAAACTACTAGAGAAATCCTGTTTTTTGTTAATAAGATACATTTTACTTTATAAAATTATTCCACACATTTTAGAGTCAGATTGGCAGTAACTGTGCTAAGGTCCAGCCGTATTGTATAGAACATTATTAATGTTAAAGCAGAGATTGATAGGTATACCAATATCGAGAGATAAGTAGACCCAAGCACAGAGAAGACACAGCAGTCAGGAGTAAGTTCAACTCAAAAAGGCTTTTACGCGAATCCTGATAAACAAGAGCACAAGGCTAAACATGAAAAAATCTAACGACAGAGACAAACATCAGCACCTAAATGGGAAACTCAATGAATAACACAAATGATAATGGCACACAGGTGAAAATACTTAAACATAATTGAACAAAAGATAACACAGTCTATGCCATCCTCAGTGGTCAGCAGGCACCATGACAGAAAAATTCTTGATTAGTAAGGATATCAAAGTTTACAAGGAGAAGGCAGTGGAGTGGGATTGTGAGAGAAAAATAGATTAGCCATGTTCGGATAGCAGACTATTATCGATGGGCTGAATAGCCAACTATGCTCCTGTTTCTTATGAACAGAGATACTGACCATTGATAGCTCTAACACTATCTGCTAATATTCAGCGATCATGTTCATGAAAGTTTGAACTGTCAAAGAACCAATTCACACTTAAATAGAGAAAATAAGTTCACATTGTCAGATCCACATAATCAGAGATGCAGCAATAACATTGAAATTGGACCATTGTGATATTAGCCATTCCCAAACTCTTGAATTTCATTACTTACATTACTTAAGCTCAGTGAGGCTTAACTTTATTTTACTTCACTTTAAAAAAAAATGTGATTCCAGATGCACGTTATCCCTGGTATCACTTCCCAAAACTTTCAGTCGGTATCTGAGTGCAAATACAACTGAGAGAAAGTAGACACAAAATGCTGGAGTAACTCAGCGGGACAGACAGCATTTCTGGAGCGAAGTAATGGGTGATGTTTCGGGTCGAGACACTTCTTGAGACTGAGAGAAAGTAGGTTTTGTAGACTCAATCCAGTCTCTCATCCATGTGGCGTTCCAAACAATAATTCAGCTATACTTCTGGAGAAACAAATTCAATGTTTTGTTTTAGTAGTGATATCACTTGGTGTAGAACAAGGTACGTGGATAAGAAAGGTTTAGAGTGATATGGGCCAAACATGGGCAAATGGGACGAGCTTAGATCGGACATCTTGGTCAGCATGGATGAGTTGGGCCGAAAAACCTGTTCCCGTGCTATGACTCTGTGGCTTTAGGTTAGTGCCAAAGCTGGGGTCAAACACATTAGATGACTTAAATGCAGGCAACAATTCCAAAAGTTTACTAGGTATTTTGCAGATCTGAACCCACCCCCCCCCCCCCAAAAAAGGAAAAGCAATCTATTTTCCAATGTTTATTTCCTTGTCTGTAAGTAAAAACAAAGTATAGGTAGATATACTCCCACTCCCCCTTTGGACTTGCACCCATTTCTCGCCTTCCCCTCCTCTTACCTTCCCTCCACTGGCTTCATAATTTGCAACTCTTCCAATTGTCTGTCTCACACCTTCTGCTTTAATCGCTGGCCTTTGTTCCACCATCTGCCTATTAAACCATCCCCTCCTCACCTGTGTCCACCTATTACCTGCCACGCTTTGTCTTGCCCCACCGCTCTCCAGCTTTTTTCCTTCCCCCCCCCCCTACAATCAATCTGAAGAAGGGTCCGAACCTGAAATGTCACCTATCCATCCATGTTCTCCAGAGATGCTGTCTCACCCGCTGAGTTACTCCAGCACTTTATGTCCTTTTGTGTAGGCCATCCTTTTTAGTTTCTTGTTTCTATACTATGTAAAGACACACGAATATAGGGTGGGACAGTGGTGCAGAGGTGGAGTTGCTGCCTTATTGTGCCGGAGATCTGGGTTCGATCCTGACTACAGGTGCTGTCAGTACGGTGTTTGTACATTCTCCCTGTGACCGCGTGGGTTTCCTCCAGATGCACCGGTTTCCTCCCACATTCCAAAGATGTGCGGATTTGTAGGTTAACTGGCTTCTGTAAGTTATGCCTCACGTGTAGGATAGAACTAGTGTACAGGATGATTACTGGTCGATGCGCACTCGGTGGGCCGAAGGGCCTGTTTCCACACTGTATCTCTAAACACCTGTCTAAGATGAGCAATCGGCCATTTTAAAAACCATTCCAAAAACCCTCTATGTACTGGTCTAGTTGTGACGATGAAATTACAGTAAATATAGAATAAATACTTATTTTTTAATTCAGGTGTTATAAAATAAATGAAAAACTGAGGCAGATCTATATAGAAAACAAAAATGACAGCTCATTGCCCAAATGGTCCATGGAATTTAAAAAACTGTAAATTAGACAGACCAGGATCATTAATAGTACTGACACAGTTACATTCCTTGAAATTGGATGCATTTCTCAAAGGAAGTATTAAGATTTAAGAAGGATACACTATTACTTCCAAAGGGAGTAATGCATGTACAAGAAAACGGTATAGTTTATCAATTAAATCGAGTAAACCTACAGGACCGGATAATTCATTTAAATTTGGAGTTTGCAGAAAACTTAAAATTCATACAATTAATCGCCATTATTAATATTTAATATGAAGAACATATCCCCATTCACATTCTCCTGAGGACTTCAAAATGAATATATTAATGTAATCCACTTATACTCAAAATTGTTTGTCGCTACGGTTTGAGCTCTAAGTAAATACCACTGTGAGCTTTAGTGCAATGCTTCTAGCAGGCGGATGAAAATGTGCTGTGTCCACACCGTTACAAAATAATTAGACGGGACAGTATGAGTTTACCTATATTTGCACAACTGCATGGAAACGGAATCCTGCACAAGCAATTTATTTACTGCGACTCAATCTATTCTGGATGCAAATATTAATAATAATTTAAAATCCCAGCGAAAAAAATGAAAACAGCATTATGGACCACAATTGTATCCATTTGTGGATAGCTAAATTACTTGTGTGCAAAAAGCACCTATTATGCACTTCAGGAGAAATGTAATTTTCAGCCATTAACATCAGCCTGGACCTCAGGTCAAAGGTGCAGTGGTAAGAGTCTAACCTTGCCAGGCATAAATGGCAATTTAAAGAAAGTAATGGCAGCTCTTCACTTATGCAACTGTCACTTCCATACACTTTGCTCTCTACACTGTCAGCCCCTGGCCTTAACAATTGAAGCTTTGTTACTGAAAGCAAAGGATTAGACTTTACAGCAGGACTGCAGCACTGAACAAAACAGTGGGAGACATCCTTCAGTTCCAGATTTAGGCAGGGAAGCATTATGTTGTAAGCATCGTTTCAACGCTTCTCTGCGGCATGTCCAAAATAAACGTAATAAACTTGGCAAAGGCTACTAATTTCCCTATCCATGTTCTCCAGAGATGCTGCCTGACCCGTTGAGTTACTCCAGCACTTTGTGTCCTTTTTGTAAACCAGCATCTGCAATTGCTGGTTTATACCAGAGATAGACACAATGTGCTGGAGTAACTCAGCGTATCAGGCAGCATCTCTAGAGAAAAAGAATATGTGACGTTACGGGTCAGAAATTTCTTCAGTCCGAAGAAGGGTTCCGACACGAAATATCACCTATTATTTTTCTCCAGAGATGATGCATGACCCACTACGTTACTCCAGCACTTAGTGTCTATTTGTAGTTCCTTGTTTCTACCAATTTCTTTTAGCTAGTTAGGCAGATTCCAAAGATGTTTATAATGGAAGTTGTTTACTTTTTAAAAAGAATGCCGCTAAGAAACTCTATCGTTCTCTCTTGAAATGACTTCAATTTAACGTAGCTTGTGTTCCAAGAGTACTACCTCCCAATTATAAGCTTAACTCATTTCCAAACCATCTCCTGCTTTCACCCCCTCTTCCCCCCACATACACACAAACACACATACACATGCACATACATGCACGTACACACAGCTATTCTTGATCTGCCAAGTGCATTATAAACGTGTGCCTTCTTTTGGGACTAATTCATTTGTGCCTCAGCCACGATAACCAAATTACAAAAGTATTGCAGCTGTTCAAAGGGACCAAGCGAGAGTAAAACATTTCTTGACTTACAAATCTGCCCTGATTAAGCTTGATGAGTGAAATTAATTGTACCTGGCAGCGTAGACGAACAACTTTGCCTCAGGTGACGATTAAGATCAGCACCTTCACCAGGACTTTGCACTGGGTCATGCTTTGACATTACTCGAAGAAAATACCTCATTGACAACCCACTGCAGTTTTTACAGCCGATATGAGCGGTAAGTTTCAGAATGACCAGACCACACAAAAACTGCTCGTCAAAGAAACTGTGGAAGCTGGAGGCTAATTCATCATACTGTCAGAATAATGACATACGTTCATAAATACAATCCAATCTCCTCTACACCTGGCTGAGTTTACTGTTCAGCCCCATGTAATTCACTAATTACACCTTCTCCTCCTGCCCCTAGCATGCTACACCCTGTTTGCAGCAAAGTAGTAATGATGAAGCACGGGAGACAGGGCAAAGACCCTTTAACTTCTTGCACACTCCACACAATTAATAAAGAACACAGGTTCTCCGGAGGGCCTAAATGAGCTTGTTCAGCGGATTATGATGAATAAACAGTTTCTACCTTACTTGCAAATTCCAGAACCAACTAATGTATGGAATATAGGTCTATTTTGCACTGTTATTTCAAAATCGTATGACTTCATATTCCACTACATACTTATGTTTTATGGGCAAAGTGCTGGATCATTGGATTAAAGAACTCGTCTGCTATAGAGCTCACTGAATATTTAGTAAGTAGGTCAATCTAGGCTGGTACCTTCAAATAACATCAGAGTGGGAAGAGCAGTGGTAATAGATATCAATGAGAACTATTCCTGAAGACCCTTCACGTTGACTTTGTAGTCTAGGATCGAACCCAATCAAGAGAGTTCATGATTTCTAATTGACAGATACAACATGGAAACAGGACCTTCGGCTCACCAAGTCTATGCTGACCACTGCTCACCTATTCGCACAAGTTCTATGCTATCCCACTGTCTCACCCACATTCAGGGCAATTATAGAGAAGCCACTTAATCTAGTCTGAAGAAGGGTCCTGACCCGAAATGCCACCTATCCTTTTTCTCCAGAGATGCTGCTCAACCCGCTGAGTTACTCCAGCACTTTGTGTCTATCTTTGGAAAAAAACAGCATCTGCAGTTCCTTATTTCTACAATTAGAATCATTTGATAATGAGGAGGGAGGGAGACGGCGAGGGTGAGAGAGCGCGCGAGAGCGATAGAGCGAGAGAGCGAGAGAGAGAGAGAGAGCGAGAGCGATAGCGAGAGCAAGAGAAATTGGTTGGCGCATCGTGCACGCTGAAGTACTGATGGCGTACGCTGACGTACTCACGGCGTACGTGTAGCGCGTGGTGACGCATGGTTACGCACGGTGATGCACGAACATTGCCTATGCTAATTTATTATGTGTCACCGTGCGTCAACGTCCGTAACCATGTGGCGTCCGTACGACGTCGGCGGGTCATTTGAGCGCCGCACCACGTGACCACCCGGGTATAAAGTGCGCGTAGTTTTGAAAAATTTTCACCATAGTACCTTTGATTTTCACTGGGAAAATTCTTGCCAAGGAGATCGGACTAGGTACGAACGCCATTGCAAATGGCTTCCCAAGGGGGCAGGGCCCTCAGGGGCACTTTGCGCGCAACTGTCATACTGCTAGACGATTTTTGCGCGACTGTCGCGCGTCAGTCACTACCGGCCTGTCGCGTAAATGACGCGCAAATGGCGCCCATGTGGGACAGGCCCTCAAGATGTGGTGAGAAGATCTCCAGAGGAAATTACGTCTGTGACACCTGAGAAGCAATGACCTGCAGGTTGGAGGAGAGGTTGTGGTTCAGAAAATGAGGAGAAATGTTGGAGATGTAATATTTGGACTCTACGAGATAGAAATCAGCTTGTCAATTTGGAAATATAATATCTGATTTGAATTCCAACAATTATACTCATTATTCCTTCTTAAAAACTCTACAATGGTGAACATTTCATTCTAATACCATCAAACGCACTCAAAGTTGAATCACTGCGGAATAAACATTCAACAGATCAGGCTATCTTCTTCCTGTTACGCAGGATAGGGTTGCAATGAAATGTTGCTAATCAGCACTTGAAGACCAAGTGTATGAATGTAACCCAGCACGGGGAAGATCTCATCCAGGCAAGTTGAAATTAAAACACAAATCAAATGCTTCACCAATGGAACTATTAACACTTTTGAGAAGTATAATAAAGTTTAGCGGGCATTTAACCTACCGGTCAGTTTTCCTTGGTCCTGAAAACTCCAATGAGCCATTTAAAATGCCCGGTCAGCGAAGGAAATTGCCTGCGGCTGCCCTCGACTGCCTGTAACTACGTAGTGACCCCACTCCACTGCACTATGAGTTCAAAAGGACCATGCCGACCAATTTTTACTCGCGGAAAATTTTTCAACATGCTGAAAAAATTTTCGTGACCTAGTGATACCCATTCATTATTTCTATTATAAAGTATATTCTCAAAATCACAAAATGATTTTATAATATCAGCAGCATACTAATTCAGGTGATAGAGTTATTCCCTTTAATAATAATAATAATAATAATAATATCTTTTATTGTCATTGCACATCAGTGCAACGAGATTTAGTATGCAGCTTCCAACCGATGTAAAAGAAAAGTAAAATAAATAAATAAGCTGTGTGACGTGACCATCCGAGGGAGACAGTCCAGGGGGGGTGGGGGGCACTCAGAAGGGCCGGTTCAGAGCCGCTATAGCTCTGGGAATAAAGCTGTTTCTGAGTCTGGAGGTTCAGGCGTAGAAGGCCTTGTAACGTCTGCCGGAGGGAAGTAGTTCTAACAGTCCGTTACAAGGGTGTGAGGAGTCTTTATGGATGCTGACGGCCTTCCTGAGGCACCGTGTGTGGTAGATGCCCTCCAAGGCTGGTAGCTGTGTCCCAATAATCCTCTGCGTTCTGTGGACGACGCGCTGAAGAGCTCTCCTCTCCGCCTCCGTGCAGCTGAGATACCACACAGAGGTGCCATACGTTAATATGCTCTCTGTGGTGCAGCGGTAGAACGTTGTCAGCAGCAGTTGGGGCGGACCAGTCTTTTTTAATGTCCTCAGGAAGAACAGTCGTTGCTGTGCCTTCTTGACCAGCGCAACGGTGTTGGTGGACCATGTGAGGTCCTCAGAAATGTGAGTGCCCAGAAACTTAAAGCTGGACACTCTCTCCACACTTTCCCCGTAAATGGAGATTGGGGCGTATTCTCCATTATGGGACCTCCTGAAGTCAATAATCAGCTCCTTGGTCTTGGAGGTGTTTAGTGACAAGTTGTTACGTGCACACCAGTCCGCCAGGTTCTGCACCTCCGCTCTGTATTTTGTTTCATCACCGTTGGTGATCAGCCCAATCACTGTTGTGGCGTCTGCAAACTTCACGATGGTGTTGGTGTCGAATGCAGGAACACAGTCGTGAGTGAAGAGGGAGTAGAGCATGGGGCTTAGTACACAGCCCTGTGGTGTGCCGGTGCTCAGGGTGATAGTGGAGGACAGGTGCAGGCCAAGTCTCACTGCCTGCGGTCGCTCCGTCAGAAAGTTCAGGATCCAATCGCATATCGGCGAGCTGAGGCCTAGCTGGTGGAGTTTGGTGGTGAGCTTGGTGGGGATGACCGTATTGAATGCAGAGCTATAGTCAATGAAGAGCATCCTCACGTACGTGCCCTGTCTGTCCAGGTGAGTCAGGACAGTGTGAAGAGCCAGAGAGATGGCATCCTCTGTTGATCTATTTGCCCTGACTTTTTCGGCACCGGCACTATGGTGGCTGTTTTCAGGCACTTGGGGACCGTTGCCAGAGATAGAGACAGATTGAAGATTCTCATGAATACCTCCGCCAGTACAGCTGGATTTCTTTGGCCCTTTTTATGCCTTTGTTCAGGTTCGACCTGGCCGCACTGTAGGCAGAAGTGTCCCTGGATTTAAAGGCATTGTTGCGTGCCCTTAGCAGATCCTGAACCTCCTTGTTCATCCAGGGTTTCCAGTTTGGGAACATCTTTATTTGCTTGTTCACTGTGACAGTCTCCACACAGCAGTTGATGTAGGAGAGCACAGTGGATGTGTACTCCTCCAAGTCTACCTCTGTACCACTGGTTGCCTGTTGTGCAAACAGGTCCCAGTCGGTGCGATCAAAGCAGTCCTGGAGTTGTAGGGTGGCGTCCTCGGGCCATATTTTGACCGTCCTTATTGCAGGTTTGGTCTTGCGGATGAGGTGTTTGTATGCAGGCAGTAGAAACAGTGAGAGGTGATCGGATTGTCCCAGGGATGGGCAGGGGAGAGCTCTGTAGGCGTCCTTGATGTTGGTGTACACTTTATCCAGCGTGTTAATTGGTTTCATCATATATTGGCAGAACATAATATTTATCTTTGTTATTTAGGACTGGTTTCAATGTTGAATGGTTTGTCAAAACAGTAATGACAAATTATTTGCTTTTTGCTTTACAGCTGCCATTAAATTATTTTTAATTTAGTGATACTTTTAAGGGCAATATCTACTGATTGAGCAATACTTAACTTTGACCCATGAGGCCTCAAATCGTCTTTCAATTGCCACCCTAATGAGCACCACATTTCTTGTATCCTCCCCTTGTCCTGTATTCTCTTTGAGACTTCCATGGAAGGTATCTACTTTTAAACTTGGTATAAAAACAAAAACCTTTTATAATGATTCAGCTAGACAACTCTCAACAGATGTTGCTAACATCGAGCCATTAAGCAACATACACTGATGGAATTCAATTGACTAATCTTACTTTTACTCTCAACGACAGTAGAACAAGTATTATGTTGTCTCATCTAAGATGTGGAGAAACATAGAAACATAGAAATTAGGTGCAGGAGTAGGCCATTCGGCCCTTCGAGCCTGCACCGCCATTCAATATGATCATGGCTGATCATCCAACTCAGTATCCCGTACCTGCCTTCTCTCCATACCCTCTGATCCCCTTAGCCACAAGGGCCACATCTAACTCCCTCTTAAATATAGCCAATGAACTGGCCTCGACTACCCTCTGTGGCAGGGAGTTCCAGAGATTCACCACTCTCTGTGTGAAAAAAGTTCTTCTCATCTCGGTTTTAAAGGATTTCCCCCTTATCCTTAAGCTGTGACCCCTTGTCCTGGACTTCCCCAACATCGGGAGCAATCTTCCTGCGTCTAGCCTGTCCAACCCCTTAAGAATTTTGTAAGTTTCTATAAGATCCCCTCTCAATCTCCTAAATTCTAGAGAGTATAAACCAAGTCTATCCAGTCTTTCTTCATAAGACAGTCCTGACATCCCAGGAATCAGTCTGGTGAACCTTCTCTGCACTCCCTCTATGGCAATAATGTCCTTCCTCAGATTTGGAGACCAAAACTGTACGCAATACTCCAGGTGTGGTCTCACCAAGACCCTGTACAACTGCAGTAGAACCTCCCTGCTCCTATACTCAAATCCTTTTGCTATGAAAGCTAACATACCATTCGCTTTCTTCACTGCCTGCTGCACCTGCATGCCCACTTTCAATGACTGGTGTACCATGACACCCAGGTCTCGCTGCATCTCCCCTTTTCCTAGTCGGCCACCATTTAGATAATAGTCTGCTTTCCTGTTTTTGCCACCAAAATGGATAACCTCACATTTATCCACATTATACTGCATCTGCCAAACATTTGCCCACTCACCCAGCCTATCCAAGTCACCTTGCAGTCTCCTAGCATCCTCCTCACAGCTAACACTGCCCCCCAGCTTAGTGTCATCCGCAAACTTGGAGATATTGCCTTCAATTCCCTCATCCAGATCATTAATATATATTGTAAATAGCTGGGGTCCCAGCACTGAGCCTTGAGAAGGGCTCAAAATGTATTTCCTTGTCTATATGTCCAATGAAGACCAAGATTGTGAAATTGCCAGCATCACCTACAGTATAGGAAGTGGGTCTAATGCTGGAATAGATTATTGGTGCACAATTAATGACATTGGTACAGCAACAAACCAGTAGAACAAGTATTATGTTGTCTCATCTAAGATGTGGAGAAGGGCTCCACATGGCCCAATTTAACACTGTTGTAACGTGCACTCCACAATTGAAAAATGAAATCTCAACACAAGTTGGGCTGAGCCAGCAGAATGTCATCATTATGAAAGATGCTGAACATACATTAAAATCAAGGTGATGGTACATCTTTATTTTACTATCTTAATTTATCCAAGTAGAATGTACGTTGTTCCATAAACAAAATCCATTAGGTAAGTTTATAAATAAATGAAAAGAAGAACAGGAAATTATGGATAATGTGCAATCTGTCAGTCTTGCAATGAAAGAAATGGGAGAAATAATAATCGAGTTAACTATACCCACCCTCAGCTCGAGTCTGGTGCACGGCACAGTAAATCTCAAATGGATAGTTGGATGAGAAACATCAGTTTATTATATACACGTTGAAGGTAATGGATGTATAATGCAAAATCAAAACCAATTAAGAAAGAAAAAAATAAAACATTGCCGTTTTAACATGCTGCAATGAGACAACTTTAAATGAAATTGCACATCTCTGGTTCCAAGTTTAACAATATGATGCATAGTAGGTTGCAAATATCAATTGCTACAAGTTTCAAACGTAGCCAAAATAGACCATCCATCTCAAAGCAGATATATAAGTTTAAATAGTGTATATTAAACCCCAAAGAAAAAGGGATATTAAAATCCCAGCTGCATCCAACAGCAATGTGTAATGTTTTGTGTGACACAGTCGTCAACAATAATAACACAGCTTTAATCCTTTGATTAAATAATCATTCTTCAAAAAATATACCAATTATTTTTCAGTTTGTGAAAGACCGATGCTCCCTACAGTTCTAAATACATAAATGGACGAAGAATGAGGTGAAGACCAAGATCTGAAATCTGAAGATCCAAGCAGGTGCTATTTTGCAGATCATGAAGATGTGTGCCAAGCGCATATTATATGCCAAACACAGGAATTAAGCATCCAATACCTGTATTTAGCATTGTTCCCACATTGACCATGATTTTGTGCTACATTCAAGTGTTGACTAATTTCCAAATATATACCATCTTCAATAGACACAAACTGTTGGAGTAACTCAGCGGAACAGGCAGCATCTCTGGAGAGAAGGAATGGGTGACGTTTCGGGTCTCAACCCAAAATGTCACCCATTGCTTCTCTCCAGAGATGCTGCCTGTCTCCAGTATTTTGTGTCTTTCTTTGATTTAAACTAGCATCTGCAGTTCTTTCCAACACATATCCAATATTCATCAAAGCAGCACTCACCATACTGTTTATATATAAATAATCAGTATTGTTCAAATGTATTCACTATAATAATTCACCTATTATTCAGATAGGGATGAATTCCTGAACTTCCAATCCATCTTGTTGCGACCTTTTTTTTAAATCTGCACTTTCTCTGTAACTGTAACACCATATTCTTTCTCTCCATAGATGCTGCCTGTACCACTGAGTTACTCCAGCTTTTTGTGTCTATACTTGGTTTAAACCAGCATCTGCAGTTCCTTCCTACACACCATATTCTGTATTGTTTATTTTGTCTTTTACGCTATTTGATGTATTCATGTATGGTACTACTTGACCGGCGAGTATGCAAAACAAGGTTTTTCACTGTAGTCTGGGTACATATCACCATAGTAAAATAATACCAATATCAATCAGAATACCAATTTAAAGGTTTTTGAGCTGCAATTTTGTACTGCCTGGAAATCATGTTGAAAATACTAACTAACACAATAAAAGTATTTAAAATCTAATAACATCAACATTTAATTCTAAAAACATTTATCAGATGAAAATCATCTTTGTGAAAAACTCAAAAAACTATTTTGACTAATGGCTAGATTCTTATCTGCATACAGTTTTGTAACTCTATCTCCAGCAGTAATTCTGGTGCAACAAATCATTTTGATGTGCATTAAATGTTCTGCAGACAAAATTTGAAGGCAATTTACGCACCAGAGTAGAATTCAGATTAATATACTATTGACTGACTATATAAACCATTTGCCAAGGCAACACTGTTAATCAGGTCAGTGGAACGTCTCCCTGATTTTCTTGGTGTAATGGAATATTTTATAATAAAAATAAAAAACCTGGAAACTGTCAGCAGGTCAGGCAAAATCCACAAAAAGAGAACAAAGTGAATGCTTTAGGTTGAAGACCTTTTGTCAGAACTGGGGTAATGAGAAAATAAAGTTTGTTTTAAGTTGCACAGAGATGGTGAGAAGGCTTAGATAGGAAAAAGTGAGGATAGGTTTGTCGTGGAAAGATCATAGTACCAATGGGAAAATGGCAGCCGAGAGAGAGAGAGATGGTCGAAAATGGTAAGAGAGGGAGAATAGAGAGCATAAAAAGGGAAAAGTACAAAGAAGAAGAGCATAGGAGGCGTGAAGTGGGGAGAGTAAAGAGGGGAGAACGTAGAGAAGAAAGCATAGAGAACGCGTGGAGGGGATGGAGCAGAGTGAGAGGTTTGAGAGAGAGAGGCTGTAAATTGCAGGAAATTTAACCCCAACAAAACAAACAGAGGAAGTTGTTCAAAAGGGAACTGCAGATGCTGGAATATCGAAGGTACACAAAATTGCTGGGGAAACTCAGCGGGTGCAGCAGCATCTATGGAGCGAAGGAAATAGGCGACGTTTCCGGCCGAAACCCTTCTTCAGACGGAGGAAGTTGTTTAACTCAGGGTTGTTGAAAATGTCCAGCGGTTTGGGAGGTGCTACTGCAGAGATAAAAATTAAGCCAGTATCATAGATGGGGGGGTCATTGTAGCAGATATGAACAGTGCTGATACAGACAGAAAAATGAGTGCTCTGACAGTGCATAATTCCTTGCTGATTCCAGAAGGCTGCAGTATACCCATACAGAAGGTGAGCTGCTGTTCCTCAAACTTACGTCAAAAGTCCAGAGTTTTTCATTGTCGTAGGTATTGAGATGAAATAATTAAATTCTTATTTGTAGCTGCACAACAGGTTTGTAAACACAGTACTCAATAGATAATATAATAAACAAATTGGAAGTCTGCGTGGAAATTGAACAAAGGAATAAAGGATACCCAATGCATGCACAAGATTTTCCTCTGCATTATCCATTTTGTAAGGGAGAAACCAATGGTGCAATGATGCTTTTATTGCCACATGTGCACACAGTGAAATTATGTTCTTACACTCGAACTACTGAAGATCATTCATTAGTTTCACACTAGGGTTACAAAAGTATACATCACAAACCAGAGAGTCTTTTTTATGGAGCTAGACTGGTTCGTACCTGTCAGCAATAGCTTTTGTGGGATACAGTGTAGGGAGCAGTTTGTTCCAACATTTCAATTTCTCTTCATTTTGTTCAACAACAAACAGTGACAAGTATGACTCTATCTTCCAGCAGCAATGCTTCATTTAAACAAGAAATGCATTTGCTGTACAAACATGAAATAAAAATGTAAATTTGTGCCATCATGCTTCAAATAGTAATGTATCTTTATTTTTCAAGTATGTCTATGAAATGGACATATTTACTGCTCACTCACTCCTTTAAATATAACTTCATACAAAATTGATACAGCTTCTCTGAATAACCTAATAAGTTTATATCATTTAAAAGTCATGCTTCCCATATGCTACACAAGTCAATTTCACTACACTGTACTGCATATTTCATCAGCTACTGCGAATTAGCTTTTATTTTAAATCATAATTAAAAAATGTACATCTTATACTTTTTTAATGGAAAGTTAAAATCAAGTAAAAATGTCAGCACATGACACTAGTTTAAAACAAACATGCCTTGTGGATTAGAATGATTATACACTCAAAATTTATTGGTCACCATTAAATAATGCAACTTCACCCAAATATACTTTATTTTAAAACTGGCAGTTTTATGGTTATCAGACTAGTCTTCCTATAGCTGGTTTACTTTTAACTGTAGCAAGGTCATTAGTGCACCAAGGAAAGAGAAAATAGTAAATGACATATACCGTGCAAATTCATTTCTATACATAATTTATACATACTTTTTAAAAATCTATTGATTTTTCTGCATAACATATTACAAAATCAAATACATGCTGATACAAGCTTACATACAAAGAGGAAAGTGAACAATTCCAAATTGAAACCCAGAGGCAGAGAATTTTTAATGCTTTTGTTCAGAAAATAACATTGAAAAATTAAAGCGCAGTTCTATTTCACGATACTTGCAAGAGATCAGAGGATTACTGAATGAAGATAGTGGGTAGTTTGGCCCTAAAGGGTAAGTGGGGGCACTAAAAGTGTGAGAGTTAAGTTGCAGTTCTTGTAGACCACGAAGCTGGAGGGAGTCGAGTACAGAAGAAGAATGAATAATGATTTTGTATCTACATGGGCAGTGTAGAGTACAGTCATCATCTTCTGCCAAGCTTCAGGCACAAAAATTATTCATCCATATTGGTCTACGAGTCCTCAATTGTAAAGTGGCAGGAAGAATCTGTACTATGTCAGCCTCCAGGTCTATATTTTCCATCTTCATTTATCTGCCTACCTTTAAATATTTTAAGATAATTAGGAAATACATCCTAGCCAAAGGAATGATGTGCAATATATTAGGAGGTGGGGAGGGAGGGAATACATGAAGAACACAGTGGATTTGTAAAGGATAAGGTCATATTTTTGAGGGAAAAAAGGCCTGTGATGGACATTGTTCAAAAGGACTGACTAAAATCACTTTGTAAAGTACAGCAAAAGAAATTGGTCCTGACGTTTTGAGTTCATAAAATTAAGGACGTGGTTACATTAATGCAAAGATGGATGGAAGAAAGTCAGGATTATACAGTACAGATGTTGCTCAGATAAGCACAGACAACTAGAGTGATACTTCAGGACTTGCTGTTGCGACCAGAGTTTTCTACATATAGAATGTCACTGATATATTTCATACTTTACTGATTGTGATACATTTTACACTATGCCTACTTCTGTTATACTAAGGTATCAGTCACAGCCTGTGACTGCAGTATGCATTAAACACATTTCAGGAAAATAGCACGACAATTTCAACATTTCTTCCTTACTCGCTGAAAACAAGGGAATCGTCACATGAGAACACTATGTTAAAATCCTACTCCACTCATTTTTACCCATGCACATAGCAACATCTCATCATTGATCTCAGCTTTAAAATTTGGGGACCTCTTATGTCACAATTTTGAAATACCACGTTTGTTGGACAGTTGGCAGTTGTATAAGGAGATTCCCATTTGGCATTTAGGATTGGGTAAAAATGCACACCTTGTCAGTGACAGTCACATCAAGAAAATAAATTATTAAATTTACACACGGCACAGTGATCCAGTGGTAGATTTGCTGCCTATACACACCAGTGTCCTGGGTTCGACCCTGACTATAGATGCCGCCTGTACAGAGGTTGTACATTCTCCCTGTGACCTACGTGGGTTTTCTCTGGGAGCTCCCACGCTCCAAAGATGTACAGGTTAGTAGGCTAATTGGCTTCTGTAAACTGTCCCTAGTGTGTCTAGGATAATGTTAAATGTGCGGGTATCGCTGGTCGGCGCGGACTCAGTGGGCCAAAGGGTCTGTTCCCACACTGTATCTCACTGTATCTTAAACTAATGTAAATATATCCTGTATAATTAGAAGCAACATTAAGTACTTTGTGTTCATCTATTACTGGGACAGATTCTTCACCTCGCTGTAATCAAAAATCTAAAGAAGCCCTGGACGTTTGGAAAAGAAAGAGCATGAGGTTATTTGAGAAATCACATACATGCTCTGGAGCTGCCTAGGTGGGTGTAAGAAATAAAGGAAATAAGTAGGACAAGGTCACTCAGCCCCTCAAGCCTGGCCCTCCGTTCAACATAGCTGATCAATGATGGCTCCAACACCTCTTCTGCACCAGTTTTCCTGGTCCAGATAAAGGCGCCTAAACCAAAACATCAACTGTCAATTTCACACGCCCAATGCTGACTGCCTTGCTGAGTTCCTCCGGTAGATTGTTTGTTGCCCCACAGCCCTCACTTCTTTGATCTTTCAACTATTTGTGCCCCCTTGTTCATGACATTCCCAATAGTAGAAACATCTATCCTTTCTAGCCCCATTGGAATGTTTGAACAAGCTCATCCCTCATTCTTCTAAACTTTTTCTAAGCTAATTTCTTCTTTAAACTTCTTCTAAATACCAAGGAATATAAACATAAACTCTCTAACCTAACTTAATCGGACAACCCTCTCATCCCAGGAATAAACCTGAAGACTCTCCTTCGGAATAGGACATAAGGAATTGAGTGTTAAGGGTGAGGTGATGGGTGAAGTTTAAGAGTCAAATGGGTAATTAAAAGGGGAACCATTATTGGCGTGTCGGGTGTTTACAAGGGAAGTGGTTAGTCGGTAAGCAAAATGAAAGGAGATACAACATAATTCAAAGAGTTAGAAGCCTGGATCATAGAGTTGAAGATTAATTCTGCACAAAAACAGACCCTTTGTCCCAACTTGCCCATGCTGACAAATTGCCCCATCTACACTTGTCCCACCTGCCTGTGTTTGGCCCGTATGCCTGCAAACCTAACCTATCCATGCACCTGGACAAATGTTTTTTAAATACCGTGATAGTTCCTGTCTCAACTACCTCCTCTAGCAGCCCATTACATATACCCGCCACTCTGTGTGAAAAAAATTCCCCACGGATTCCTATTAAAACTTTCCCCTCTCACTTTAAACCTATTGTGAACAAAGAGAGTAGGAAGGGAGTTTCAGATTCCTTGGAAACTAATTAAATCTGCAGAATGATAGCAAAGAAGGTGTATGGCCACAAAGAATAACATTTGAAATGAAAAGGAAAACAGAAAGATGCTGGGAATAAGGAAAGAAAAGCTGCACCCACAAAGACAACAGATACTGTACAACCAAGCATGCACTATTATTTGATTTAAAATGCACAACATCAAGGGACATTGCCATAAATCCTTCTATTGGATTGATAATTTATTAAAGCCAATAGAAAGTCAAGTGGGATTTATATCAGAAGGAAATGAAAGTAAAGAGGTTATCTTGTTGAAAGGTGTGTTTGACCGCAACATATGTATGATGGAACTAGTTATAGGATCTCATTAATAAAAGTAACACAGGTCATTCTTTAAAACTGAATGGCAAAATTACATAAAGGTCTGAATTTAGGGGAATAGATAGAACAAAAGGCTACATTTTCCTGGACTGAAGAAAGAGGGAGGGCTTTAACTAAACTGATCAAGCAAAAAAAATGGAGACACAGGAATTGCAGATGCTGGAATCTTGAGCAAAACACAGAGTGCTGGAGCAACTAGGTAGGTCAGGCAGCATCTGTGGAAGGATTAGATAGGTGACATTTCAGGTTGTTTCAGATTGAGACCCTTCTTCCAGTCTGAAGAAGGATCCCGACTGGAACTTCAGTTCAGTTTAGTTTATTGTCATGTGCACCGAGGTACAGTGAAAACCTTTTGTTGCATGCTAACCAGTCAGCAGAAAGACAAAGCATGATTACAATCGAGCCATTTACAGGAAACATACTTATCCATTCCTTCCACAGATGCTGACTGATCCACTGAGTTACTCCATCACTCCGTGTTTTGCACAAACAATAAACTTTTAAAGATAAACTTAGGACAAATAGAATACTCATCAGTAATGAGGGATGCACAAAGGATGTAAAGAAGAAAACGGAAAGTTTTGCCACGACAATAAATTAAGTGCAAGCTTTAATTTTATTCTAATTAATTATTGATAGTTCTAAAGAATGCGAGGAAAATCAGGAATATGTGAAATGTAAAATCGGCTCCTGAAAGGAACATAATTCGTTGCCGCTACCAAAATATATAATTCCTATCTCTCCGATATTTTCTATGTTGCTACATGTTATAGTTGAATTATTATTTAACATGAGACTAGCCACTCTTTGTAAAAGGGACTAGTTAATTGAATGCTTTGTCTAATCCTTGACTAGTCTTCATGATAGAATCCTGGCAAACATGAAAAAGAGAGATACTTCCTATTAAATATTAGAGACATGTTCAACTAACCATCTGCTAAAGTCGAAACAAAAAAAAGGAAAACATCAAGCCAAAATAATGCAAGTCCAAAGAGTCAAACACAAAAAGCTTTACTAAGTAAGTTTTATTTTCCTGAGAACAAATAAACTCACTGTCTACATAATAGTCTTCCTAACGTGAGGAATTTAACTAATCACAGTTAGTCTCAATGAGCCAGGTCAATGAGCCAGGCAAACTGTATTGATTCCCTTTTGTATGTTATAATAGGGCAGCACGGTGGCGCAGTGGTAGAGTTGCAGCCTAATGCCTCTGTCCCACTTAGGAAACCTGAACGTAAACCTCTGGAGACCTTGCACCCAAGGTTTCCGTGAGGTTCCCGGAGGTTCCGGTCACACTCCCTAATGGTGGAAAGTGGTTCCCGCGTAGTCGAGGCTTCTTCTATGTTCCTGCGATTATTTCAAAAAAAACAAAACCGGCCTCGACTAAAAATAGGTTGCCGTTTTGTCAAAACCAGTGGAGTGGGGTTGCTATTTACTTACAGGCAGTCGAAGGCAATCTCCTTCGCTGACCGGCCATTTTAATTGGCTCATTGGAGTTTTCAGCAAAGATCCAATTGGATCTTTGGTTTTCAGGACCTAGAAGATCCGCCGGAAGGTAAAATGCCCGCTAACTTTATTAAACTTCTTAAAACTGTCTCCACTCCTTCTCCCCCCCCTTCTCTCCTCTTCTCTCTCCCCTTCTCTCCCCCCTCTCTTTCCCTTTCTCTGTCCTTCTCTCCCCTTCTTTCCCCTTCTCTCCCTCCCTCCCGCGCTCTCTAAAGGACTTATCGTGCTCTGTGGCAGCCGTTTACCTTCCTCTTCATCGCGCAGACAGCGCTCCTCCGCTGTCCCTGGCCCCACCTTCGCGATGTGTGTGTGTGTGTGTGTGTGTGTGTGTGTGTGTGTGTGTGTGTGTGTGTGTGTGTGTGTGTGTGTGTGTGTGTGTGTGTGTGTGTGTGTGTGTGCGGTCGGTAGCAAAGATCGTATAGGATCTTTGATCAGTAGATGCAGCTCACGCTTCGGTCGAGGCTTTCCAGGCAAGTGACCAAAACCTCTGGTGACTCATGGAAACCTTGGGTGGGGCGCAAGGTCACCAGAGGTTTCCGTTCAGGTTTCCTAAGTGGGACAGGGGCATAACAGTGCTGGAGACCCAGGTTCAATCCTAACTGCGGGTGCTGCCTGTACGAAGTTTGTATGTTCTCCTTGTGACCGTGTGGGGTTTTCCCTGGGTGCTCCGATTTCCTCCCACACTCCAAAGACGTACAGGTTTGTAGGTTAATTGGCTTCGGTAAAAATTGTCCCTAGCGTGTAGGATAGTGCTAAGTGTACGGGGATGGCTGCTCGGCACGGGCCGAGGTGCCTGTTTCCATGCTGCATTACTAAAAAATACATGGTTTTAAGGAATTCAATCACAATATAATATATATTACTTATTATAAAATGGCATTTACTTTTCAAAAAAGCTGTGCACGAGTTGAATCAGTTCCCCTTGTAATTTATTCTGCTCTGCTCACCTTATAAAGCGTCATTGAGTTATGGGAAAGGTGCTTATTTGACAGCTGGCAACAGGCATATGCCAGCTAATTAGTTCACGGTGCCAGCCAAAGCAAAAAACTTAGCTGGGATTAGCTGCCAAAGGACTGCTGGCACCGCGCAGAAACTGCCGCCTAAGTAGCAGCTGCATCAGGGTTCACCACGTTACATTATGGCATGGCACAGGGGAACAACACAAGCGGGTGTCCTTCCGCATTCCTACCGAGGTGAAGACTATATTGGAAGGACATTACTAGAGATGTTCATCATTGCCATACTGTTCCCCATCTATTCCATCTTCCAGGAAGCAATGCAGGTGAAAAAGCAGAACACGTATCGCAAGGTTAAGCAATGAAAAATTGTTTTATGTTGTATAGATAGATATAGCATAAAATAAAAATGTTTCCAATATCTGTATAGTTCATGTGAAATCTATACCCAATACAAAAATGAAAATAAGTTTCCACTTTATATTTTGGATAAAATGGTTCAAAATCTATTTTAACAATGAAACTTTAAAAGCATAAGATAGCATCACATATTCAAACACAATTTTGTATCAATGCTATTTCAGTCACACTGTACAGTAAAGGAGACTGAACTGTGTGTTGCAGTTCCTTTATTTCCTTCTTGTTAAGGGTTAAGCAACTTAGAGAAGTATCAGTAGTCACTTATTGATAATACCCCATCATATTGTGCTTAGTCAGCAATATACACCCAAAACTATTTTAGGAGATGGGAGAGAACAGTAGTTTCCTCTCTTCCCTCTGCACGAGCTCTACAAGAACAAGAGAGCAGGTACACGGTTTGTCACATCTCTCCAATTCACGTATTCAATTACAAAGCACAATAGCGCAAATTTATTTTTTTGCTCAGAGTTAAAAAGTCAACTGCCATCCACTATTTAAATTTTGTTGGCATTAATTAGTCAATTGTAATTGATCAATTGTTTAGAAAATTGTATTAAGAAAAATAATTGATCACTGGAAGTGATTGTGAGGCAGCAATCTTAACAAGGGTTCAGATGATACTGTGAACTGAAGGTGGAATCTGTGTAGTTGCAATTGTCACCTCGAAATTAATGGCAAAATTAATTTTGAATATTCAACATAAATTGTCTGAAGGTGGTTCAATTTGTTTGACCACATTCACAGTCATCAAGAGCCACTCTGTTGTCATTGAAACACAAGGATATCAATAATGTATCTGAAGTGGCTTAGGTTTTGGTTTTGACTACATTTCAGCCCCACGCTCCTGATCTTTGGTCAATCGGTACCAAAGGGTGGTGGAGGTAGAAGGTCGTCTTTGGGGGGGGGGGGGGGGGGGGGCACGGATACGGGGGATATCCCGGTTGGTTTGCTCTCCAGGGCCAGGCCAAGATGGACATTCGAGGGTTCTGCCCGAGTCAACTGCCTTCCTTTCTTCCGGGCCTACGTCCGTGCATGCGTGTCCGTGGAGAGGGAGGACACGGTGTCTATGGGGACGTTGAGGCCTCCATGAACGCTGGTCGCCACAGGGCATCTCGAGTGCATCGTGGATATGGATGATAATGTTGTCATTTGACGACTGATGTTTGCAAACTGCAGAGCAGTTTTGATTTTTGCAATACTTTGTAACTGCGATTATGCCATAAAAGCACTTTGTTAAGGAAATAAAGGATATCAATACTTAACAATCAGTTATAATGTCAAACACACCAAATTTATTGAATAACAGGGAGGAAGTGAAACACCTAGTGGACTGGTGCGGCAACAACAACTTAGAACTAAACGTCGACAAAACCAAGGAGATGATTGTCGACTTCAGGAGGTCACAGCCCAAACACACACCCCTCAATATCAGTGGCACCACGGTGGAGAGGGTGGAGAACTTAAAGTTCCTCGGAGTGCAAATCACAGACAGCCTCACCTGGTCCAGGAACAACACTGGGATTGTCAAACGTGCTCATCAGCGACTGCACTACCTGAGGAAACTGAAACAGGCCTCACTCCCCACCAACATCCTCAGGACTTTCTACAGGGGCACGGTGGAATCTGTGCTCACATACTGTGTGGTACTCCAACTGCAACTGCTCAGACAGGCTCTGCAGAGGGTAGTGAGGGGAGCAGAGAGGATCATTGGCGTCTCCCTACCCTCTGTACAAGAACTGTTGCCACTGCCTGAAAAAAGCACTGAGCATAGCAAAGGACACACTGCACCCCCTCCACACACACCTGGATCTCCTGCCATCAGGCAAGAGATACCGCAGCATCAAAGCCCGGACAACCAGACTGCTAAATAGCTTCCTTTCCACAGGCTGTGAGGCTGCTAAACAGTCACTCCACCTGATTCTGATGCATTTTTTGCACTGACAATTTAATAATAACTCTGGCTCTATGACTGTTTTTACGTATTTTAATGTTGCTGTTTTTTACCTGCACTTTTTAACTTCGTATTGTTTTTATCAGGGACTGGATTGTTTTTATTTATGTGTGAATGTTTAAGTTTTATGTGCTCTGGTATTCCCTGAGAAACGTCTTCTCATTTTGCACTGTACAACTGCTGCTTTGCAAGATGACAATAAAGATTGATTGATTGATTGATTGATTGAATAATAAGCTGTGATAAACTATGAAGCAATAATAACATCACTATACATTTCAAAACAGTAGTTTCACAAAGAACTATTCAAGCATTACAAATGATATGTCATAACATACAAATGTTATCTAGTTTTAACTACACTGGTCTAAATGTATATATTTGTCACAGATGTTTGAGGCAAAAAAACTGCTAATTGCTATTCAATAACAGAATATAAATTAATAATCTTTAATCCTTCAACATAAATTGGTGCAAGCTATACATTCCAATTACTGTTTACTGATGACCCGAGATCAAAATAAAAATACTCAGTGTAATTCACCATGTATGTCAAAAATGAACACTGTAATAATTTCAATGCAGTAATTGAACCTAGGTTCCTGTAGCAATTACGACAAACCTTTCAGGTTTAACTTTGGCAATGTAATACATTATCTGAAACTTTCATTTAGTTATTGAAGGTGTTAAATCACTCCTGAGAATTCTTTAGCCTCCAACGGCTTGAAATGATGCCATGGGCTACAAGTGTTGCAAGGTTTGTGCATCTGTCTGAAATTTACTTTCCCTGTATTTTTAAGCAAACATTAACTTGCTTAAAATAAATGTGCTATCACTTATGTTAAAACAGCAATATGAGAATTTTTTTAATATTCATACATCACAATCCCATTTTATAATGTAAAAAAGGCATATTGTTGCAGCAGGCAGATGCTGCAACATAAATCTGTATGTTACACAATCTTGGTTATCACATTAAATACACCTTTGCATAATTTTAGTTTAGTTTAGAGATACAGCGCGGAAACAGGCCCTTCAGCCCACTGAGTTCGCGCCGGCCAGTGATTCCCACACATTAACACTATCCTACGCACACTAGGGACAACTTACACATACACCAAGACAATTAACCTACAAAGCTGTATGTCTTCAGAGTGTGGGAGGAAACCGAAGATCTCAAAGATGCAGTCATGGGGGAAACGTACAAACGCTGTACAGAAAGCACCTGTAGGCGGGATCATACCCGGGTCTCCGGCGCTGCAAGCGGTGTAATGGCATGTCCCACACGCGACTTTTTAGGCGACTACAGGAGACTATGAGGTCGCCACAAGGTCGCCACATGATCGCTGGAGGTTGCCGGGGTGTCGCCAGCATGGTGGTGAGTAGTTCCCGCATTCTCGTAACTAGTCGCGGTTTCATTCTGTTCGCCGCTAATTTTTCAACACGTGGAGAGTAGCGAGAATTCTCGTGACATAGGTGCAGTGGTAGTGGGTTGCCAGGAGGTCGTAGGTTGTCACAGGTGTTGTAGGTTGTCGCCAGTGCTGATCGGTGAATTTCATTGGCTCATTGGGGAATAAACACGTAAACAGTAGTTTTCAGAACCAAGGATAACCGACCGGTAATGTTAATGTCCGCCGAGCTTCACAGCCGTGTATCTCTGGCTTCTTAAAAGTTGTCTCCACTCCTTCTCCCCCATTCTCCACCCTCGCCCGCCCCCCTCTTTTAGGGGACTTACGTGTGCCTTCCCGTACACTTTGCTTTCACCGTCTTAATTACAGCGCCAACCTTCCTGTTCATCGTGGTGTGTGTCTGTATCACATTGGCTTTGCACCGTGTGAATTTCACTCAGACAGCACTCCCCCCGCTTGCCCTGTCCCCCCGCCTGCATAACTGGCTGGTGAAGGAAGTGATGTGTATATGTGTGTGTGTGTGTTCCACACTGACAGTCACCATTCCAGTCGCCGATTTTTCAGCGAACTACTACGACTTGACAGTCGCTGGCAATTGCCTGAAAAATCGCCTAAGTGGGACAAGCCCATAAGGCAGCAACTCTACCGCTGCACCGTCGTGCCGCCATGTAAGTATTTGTTGACCCATAATAAAAATCAACAAATCAAAATTATACATTCATTTTTGTTGAACATTTGCATGCTAATATTCCCACAAAGCAGCTTTCGATACTTCAATTGTATAAAGCATGTGCGTGAAAATAGTCAATAAAACTTCAGGCAAAAATCAATTAAAATAATTCCAGATGGTTCATTTTGTGCAATTACTAATTATTTGTTCCGTTTATGTCGGATCTATTTCACAAAAATATAAATTGTCGCAAGGAAATTGCTGTTCCTGTAAAGGACTAGCAATCAAAATGAAAATCTTTGGCTACATAGATAGCTTTTAAATCATTACAGAAGAATTGATTTGTCAACATTTACACCAAACTAAATTAATCCTGATCTCAACCAACAAGAACATAAATATGAGCAAAATGAAAAGTTGTTCCACTCCTAGTCCCAGCAAAATGTTTAAATCAAATGTTCTATTTGGTTACCAGTGTATTCTAGAACACTGAATCCCAATTTTTTGTTTCAAAAAGCATGAAACGGGGCTGGTGGGCGAAATAGGAAGCTAAGGTGATCTTGTATTATTTCAAACAAACCTTATAAATGGTCTTGATTCTGAATGGCTGAGTAAGCCACGGTAAGGCTAATAAACGGTCACTCCAACTACATTTCCATGAAAAACATTAGGTGACAAAGACCCTTACAGCCATCTAAAGAACTTGAAATATATTAATCAAACTGACAAACTAAGACGACCGAGTTTGACCTTTTCTGATCTCATTACTTCTCTATTACCCTTTTGAAAAACATCCCCACAGTGAGATCACTAATTGAAGATTTTGTGTGTAAAATCAAGGTTTTCCATCACGAGTGCAACATTGATACATTTGTCATCACGGTAATTAACTTTCTTTTCACCAAAGACAACGAGACTAATGGACTATCACCAACACAAGTAAATATCTTTCAATTAATTGCCCTTGTTGAATAATTGTGCAATTGATAAACACCTCACCCTTCCTCTTTAATTTAATTCAGTACTCTAAATGCTGTTTCATGCTTTCTAAGTAAATGGTTAAAGATTTTCACTGCAAATGGTACTGTTTAGTGATACAAGACAATAAGGGTTAAAATTCTGGATTAATGGTCCAGAATTTTGAAGGATAATCACAGCAAGTTTAATATGCATGCCATTATTAGTATGTAAATCATCCATAGATTCGTGGTAAGGTGGAGATACCTTGCACAAACAAAAATGCTGTAAATTGCAACAGTTTATACAGATCCACTATTAACCTCATGAAAATGGTTTCTTTTATCTAGTATTTCCAGCAATTAATGACACAAAAATCCTTTTCAAGTAAAATAATTCTATCATAGGAAGGAATGCAAGCTAGATATCCGGTTCTCCAAATTCCACTTTTAAAATATTTTGTTATGTGCATTATCCAGGTTAACTTTGTTTTGCATGTAATTTAATGTCAGGCCGACCATGAATAAAATAAGCGTTGTAATCATATTTGGTAACAAGGTTATGCAAAAAAAGGAATTCACTTTAACTTGCAAATAAAAGTTAAGTTGGCCCACGCCACTAGATTTGACCATCACCCTCTGCTTATTTTAAGAAAGGAAACTAGATTCAGTAACATAGGTTTTTTGGAGTGTTTAACTTTAAATATTTCTCACTAACGTTATTGAGGAACCTTTATCAAATGGAACAGAATGGACCCAAATGAGTAGATGATAATCAAACCTCTCAATTCAGTTGTTTGCTGCTTCCTTACAGATATCAATAGCCTATCAATTTTTATTAATACAATTTTTGCCTTATTATAAAATAATATAGCACAGGATAATATTTAAATCAATCATCTCATCAAAACAGAAACCAATCTGTAATAAGAACTAAAAAAAAGTGAAACACTCATGAGTCAGAGCATTGGTGGAATGAGAAACAAAGTTGAAGAAGGGTCCTGATCCGAAATGTCACCAATCCACATAGTCCAAAGTCTTAAGAAGGGTCCTGACCTGATTCTTATATAAGAATCTGATAACCCTATTCATGTTTTCAAGGGATGTGCCCTGACCTGTTGAATTACTCCAGCACTTTGTCTTTTTTTGTTGTAAACCAGCACCTGCAGTTCCTTGTTTCAACAAAGTTGATGGTTCAGGTTTATCAGATAAATGCTGCCTGATCCTCTGAGCATTTCCAGCATTTACTGTTTTTAATCAGAATGTTTTCTTTATCTAAGATTACTTCCAAATGAATATCATCGTAGATTTATTACATGGTAGATTTAGACCAGTGAAAGAAATGTCATACAGTAGCTTTATTTTTTATGACACATTAATTTAGTTCACAAATAATGGAAGATGGGATTTATTTTCTGTTTATCATGAAAAGGCAAAGATCTCAATTCACTGAATAAAGCAAACTGGCAAGAACTTTCCAAAATAATTATTGTAGAAGCATAAGCGAAGAGATAAATAGTGTGCTCTCCATTTATCAACGCTGCATACAAATCAAGAAATAATATAGTGCCCCACAGTATTAAAACCTATATATTAAAAGCAGCATGTCGATGTTCACAGAATTATTCAAAATTGTATCTAAAATCACAACACTGCAGATGCTGGAAATCAGAAATAAAAAATACTGGGCATGTCAGATACTGTAGCATCTGCGGAGACAGAAACAGGGCTTCCATTTCAAATGGATGATCTATCATTAGAACTGGGAAGTTATAAATGAGATTGTCTCTGTAAAGGGCCTGTCCCACTTGGCTGTCTTTCACGCGCCATTTACGCGACCTGCTAGCGTGTGGGTAGTGTGTGGCTAGCGTGTGGGTAGCGTGTGGGTAGCATGTGGGTAGCGTGTGGGTAGCGCGAGACGGGCGCATGGACTGGTGTGGAGGAGTGTGGAGTGGCGTGGAGGAGTGTGGACTTATTCGCGCGCCACCGGCCTGTAGCGTAACTGACAGCAAGAGTGGGACAGGCCCAAGACCCTGGCGCGACGCAACGTCTCACCTTCAACAGCAGCAGGCAAACGATCGTCAAACTCAGCCTGGGGCTCACGGCCGTTGCAGATCCGAATCTGCCCCCATTCCTAATCCCAGAGCGGGGCCAAGAAAATTGAAGATAGACACAAAATGCAGGAGTAACTCAGCGGGACCGACAGCATCTCTGGAGAGAAGGAATGGATGACATTTCGGGTCAAGACCCTTCTTTCAGACTGAAGAAGAGTCTCGACCCGAAACATCATCCATTCCTTCTCTCCAGAGATGCTGCCGGTCCCGCTGAGTTTCTCCTGCATTTTGTGTCCATCTTCAAATGACGTCACACACTCCAGACGGCTGTGCGGGTGCATGATGATGCGCGCGACCGTCACTACCGGCCTGTCGCGTATGTGACGGCCCAAGTGGGACAGGCCCTTAAGGCTGAAAAAGAGGGGAGGGGTAGGGAGGATAAAACAAAAGGTCTGTGACTGGGTGGATCGTTGAAGAGATTGTTTTATCCTCCCTACCTGGTGGCGGTGTTGCTGAAAGATGATGGCAAAGGGTTTGCCTGATGGCGATGTAAGTAGGAGACAACAAACATGAAATATCAGAAGACGAGAGAGAGGAAACAAAGTGGGAGACACAGGCTGGAATGTTTGGCTCCCAAAGGATATACCACCTCTTTTCCCCATATTCCTGTAAGCCAAGCACTTTTTTCCCCAATGAAGCCACAAACTACCTGCACTTTTATTTTCCAATTTATGCTTACAATTTGGGGGCTCTATACATAGATTAGCACAACAGCTCTCTTTATTCCACAGATGATCCTCTGCCTCCAGGTGCCTGTCGCGTGAACTCTCCACCCCGCTCTGAGCTCTAAGCCCTTGGCTTCCTACATTACAATGAAACTCAACCCCACGTCATCTTCCAACCCAACGCATTGCAACCATCAAATTACAAAACCTCAGATGATCAGCCTTTACAACGTTCCATGTCCGTTTCAAGCAGGCAGTTTTATTTTCTTCTCTTCCATCTGTTGGTGCTTCAGATTTTATGTATCGCCTCGTAAGCTCCAGTTATGCTTCATTTGCCCCCTTCACCTGGCCCCAGCAATTGTACCATTCATTCTCTTCCGGTCCCCATATTTTCATAAATATTATTTTCTGTTCTCTCACTTTTGATGCACTTCAAATAAGTTTCAAGTAAACTCGTTTAGTTTATATCTTATTATATTGTACCGTTCCCTCAGCACTGTGAATATTCAACCTGTCTACATGTCCAGTAGGAGATAGCCTGTAATAAACCCAATTTGTGCGTAAATTAGATCTATTAGCATATTTTATTAAAATATCATCCCTAAAGGCATAACAATTATATTATCCAAATTCAAGAAAGATAAGCATTTAAAGTTTTGAGTTGTTGGGGAAACTCTAATTAGGCTTGCTTTACATATGCAAATTAATTTAATTATAATTTATTAATAACTTATCCGTAACAATACAGTGAGTAATAATTTTCTCATGACTTGATCTTGGTGATTTATTTCAGAATGCCAAATATTGATACCAGCTTGGCCTTCATAAGATCGCACATTATATTGCAAATGGATACAAAGTGCTGGAGTAACTCAGCAGGTCAGGCAGCACCCCCGAAGAACATGGGTAGGTGCTGTTTTGGCTCGGCACCCTTCTTCAGACTGCAGTTGCAGTTCCTTGTCTCTAAATTATATCGCAAACCGACTGCTTCAAAAGAAGCAGATTTTGATACCGAGTAGAAGGAATGGACAAAGAAAGGTATGGTCAAAAGGCCAAGTGCTGAATTGAAAAAAGGAGAGCACTGCAAAAAAAACATTTCACAAGAGAATTCCAGTACTGTTTTATTTTTGGCTGATGACAACATTACCGTTTGTGAAATGGAGAGCTGGCTGGAGGTTGGTTGGGAGGGAAGGGACATTGGGCAGAAAAGTGGCTCTGTTGATGTAGTAAAAAAGAGCGCTAAAACTGAGGACATAGCCGCCAGACCACGGTGCTGCAGGAAATAAATGCATTGGGTTATGCGTTGGGTTGGATGATAAGGTATTGTTGTGTTCCATTGGAATGTGGGAAGTCAAAAGCTTGCATAAGTAACAATCCTACTTAATAATAATAATAATAATAATAATATCTTTTATTGTCATTGCACATCAGTGCAACGAGATTTAGTATGCAGCTTCCAACCGATGTAAAAGAAAAGTAAAATAAATAAATAAGCTGTGTGACGTGACCATCCGAGGGAGACAGTCCAGGGGGGATGGGGGGCACTCAGCAGGGCCGGTTCAGAGCCGCTATAGCTCTGGGAATAAAGCTGTTTCTGAGTCTGGAGGTTCGGGCGTAGAAGGCCTTGTAACGTCTGCCGGAGGGAAGTAGTTCGAACAGTCCGTTACAAGGGTGTGAGGAGTCTTTATGGATGCTGACACCCTTCCTGAGGCACAGTGTGTGGTAGATGCCCTCCGAGGCTCGTAGCTGTGTCCCAATAATCCTCTGCGCTCTGTGGACGACGCGCTGAAGAGCTCTCCTCTCCGCCTCCGTGCAGCTGAGATACCACACAGAGATACTTGACCTCATCCTCACTAATCTGTGGCAGATGCATCTGTCTCTGATAGCATTGGTTGATGATGCCCACTGCACAGTGACCTGTCTTCATACCTGGGACATCCTCCATTATGTTGGATCACGCTACAGAAGTGCTATAGTCTCTCAACAAATTGAGCAGCATTAGAGATGCACTTTAGAGCAATCCATAATCATGGCTTAGCATGCTCTTTCTCAACCAGTAATATAAAGGATTATCCAGATTTTCTGTGCAGTGTAGAAGGACATGCTGGTGGTGCATCTACAAATATTAACGTATCGACACAGTAAAGCTGAAATGCAAGAACATCTGCATGCTAAACAGCCAAAAGCAGATGTTGAATAATCACACTGCCAACAGATAAGATTGAAACACTGCAGTCCTACCACATATGGCCACAGGCAATACTGAGTAAATACTATGTGACTCTAAAGACTTTACTTTAGAGATAGAGCATGGAAACAGGCCCTTTGACCCGCCGAGTCCGTGCTGGCCAGCAATCATCTCATACCACTGCGCTATCCTACACACTAGGGACGATTGACAATTTTTTTTGCCTAAGCCAATAAACCAGTATGTCTTTGGAATGTGGGAGGAAACCAGAGCACACAAAGAAAATTCACGCGATCACAGGGAGAACGTGTATACTCCGTACAGACAGCACCCCCAGTCAGGATCCAATGCAGTTCTCTGGCGCTGTAAGGCAGCAAATCCAGCACTGCGCCACTGTGCCGCATCTGTGAACATTCCACAAAGACGGGACACCACAGTGGTGCACCTGGTAGAGCCGTTGCCTCATAGCGCAGAGACCCGTGTTCAATCCTGTCATCAGTGCTGTCTGAGGTGGGAGATTACAACCTTCACGTGGTCCACCCTGTTTCGACAAATGCAATCAACCTGGTGTGCACAAACAGAAGATCAAACAGAACAAGTTGTCTTACAACTTTAGGCTGTGCACGCCATACGCAAGAAGAAAAAGATCAGTGCTGTCTGAGTGGAGTTTGCACCTTCTCCCTGCGACCACATGGCTTTCCTCCAGATGCTGCGGTTTATTCCTACATGCCAAAGACGTGCAGGTTTGTAGGTTAATTGGCTCTGTAAATTGAGCTACATCGAGCTAGTGTGATCGAGTGATTGATGGTCACCCTGGATTCGGTGGGCCGAATGGTCTGTTCGCTTGATGTATTTCTAAACTAAATTAAACAGAATACTAAGGAGAAGGCTTCTGCAACATTTTTCAGCTTGAATTATCAAGCAGATGATCCATCTTGGCATGCTCCTGAGATATTCACCAACACAGATGCCAGTTTCCTGCCAATTCAAATCACACCATGCTATCAGGAAATGGATGAGTGCACAGGATGTGGTCAGACTGTAAAAGGATCAGGCAACATCCCTGCTCCAGTGTGGAAGGCCTGCACTCCAGAACTATCTGTTCCTTCAGCCAAGCTGTTTCAGTAAAGTGACAACACACTCGCATGAATACGACATGGAAATGTTTATTCTATAGCTCAGATATATTCTATTCACAAAAAGCAAGGCAAATCCAATCCAGCTAATTCCTATCTATCAGTCTGCTCCTAAATATCACTTCAGTGATGAAAAGAGGCAGTTAACAGGGGCAGCACAGTGGCGCAGAGGTAGAGTTGCTGCCTCACAGCACCAGTGATTCGGGTTTGATCCTGATTATGGGTGCTGGCTGTACGGAGTTTGTACGTACTCCCCTTGACCGCATGGGTTTCCTCCGGGTGCTCCGGTTTCCTCCCATACTCCAAAGACGTACAGGTTTCTGGGTTTATTCCTACATTTTGTAAAGATTTGTAAAGATTGTAAAGATTGTAAATTTTGTAAAGTGTCCCTAGTGTGTAGGAATCGTTGGTCGGCATGGACTTGGTGGACTGAAGGGCCTATTTCCACGCTGTATTTCTAAATTAAACTAAACTAAAATCACTGATTGTCAGTCTTGGTTTTGCCTGAAAAGAAAATAAAGCGCTGGGGTAACTCAGCAGATCAGACAGCATCACTGGAGATCATGGATAAGTGACATTTCAGGTTGGGACCCTTCTTCACTGATCACTCTACTCTAGATCTCACCTCAGCCTTATGGGCCTGTCCCACTTAGGCGATTTTTCAGCGGACTGCTGGCGACTGTCAAGTCACCGGCAGTCGCCTGAAAAACCGGCAACTGGAACGGCGACTGTCAGAGTGGATCATACGCACACACACACACACGGGAGCGCTGTCTAAAAAATTGACACTTTGCAAATCCAAGGTGAAACAGACACATACCACGATGACATGGATGGTTGGCGCTGTAAAAAGACAGCTACAGTGTAAGTCCTTTAAAGGAGGGGGGGAGAGGGGGGGAGAAGAAGTAGAGACAACTTTTAAGAAGCCAGAGATACACGGCTGTGAAGCTCGGCGGACATTTAACATTACCGGTCTGTTATCCTTGGTTCTGAAAACTACTGCTTACATTTTTTTCCCCCAATGAGCTAATGAAATTCACCGGTTAGCACCGGCTACTACCTATGAGAACCTTCGACTTCCTGGCAACCCATTAGGATCTCCTGGCGACCCTCCTACGGCTCGAGAATTCTCGCTACTCTCCATGGCGGCTTCATTCCAGTCGCCGCTAATTTTTCAACATGTTGAAAAATTCACGGCGACCATAATGAGACCGCGACTAGTTCCCAGAATGCGAAACTCCTCATGACCATGAAGGCGATTCCCCGGCAACCACCCGCGAACATGTGGCGACTGCAGTCTCCTACAGTCGCCTAAAAAGTCGCCTAAGTGGGACAGGCCCATCAGTCCAAACATGGATGAAAGACCTGAATTCCACCATACAAACTGCAGAAGTTGGAAGCATGAAGGAATACTCCCCACTTGTCAGGAATACTGTCATGCCAACAACTCTGAAGAAGCTTGACACTATCCAGAACTATCCAGCCGATTTAAATGGCATCACTTTCACTACACTAGATGCTCATTCTCTTTACCATCCGTGCACAGTAGCTGTAAGGTGTACCGTCTACAGAATGCACTGCAGTTATTTAAGAGACTATTTCAACTGCATCTCCCAAACCAACTGACTCCACCATCAAGAAGAATAAAGGCAGTAGGCATGTACATATAGTTTTAAGTTTGCATTCCAATCACACATCATAGTAACTTGAAAATATATCTCTGATTTTTCATCATCACTAGGTTTGAGAAGTCAATGACTTTTCTGCCTGCATCAGTTGAGTATAAAAATCTGGAAGTCATGTTGCAGCTGTATAAAACCTTGGTGAGGCCACATTTGGAGTACAGTGTGCAGTTTTAGTTGCCCCATTACAGGAATGAAATGGAGGTTTTGGAAAGGGTGCAGAAGAGATTTAGCAGGATTTTTCCAGCATTAGGTACGGGAGGATGGACAAATCTGGATTGGTTTCTCTGGAGCACAGAGGCTGAGGGAAGACCTGCTAGAAATTTATAAAATTATGCGAGGCACAGATAGTCAGAGTGTTTTACCCCCCAAGGTGGAACTGTCAAATACTATTGAGCATAGCTATAAGTTGAGGGGAGAATATATAAAAGAGATGTGCAAGGCAAGTTTTATTTTCACACCGAGTGTTAAGGGCCTGTCCCACTTACGTGTCCTTGGCACGCAAATTACGCAACCTCGTGGTCGTGTTGAGGCACGCGGGCATCGTATGGCTGCACAGGACCGGACCCACTGAGAAGCGCGGAGGGGTATGTAGTTGTGCGTGACATCGCGCGGGGCTCCGAAATTTATAAAATTATGCGAGGCACAGTTAGTCAGAGTGTTTTACCCCCCAAGGTGGAACTGTCAAATACTATTGAGCATAGCTATAAGTTGAGGGGAGAATATATAAAAGAGATGTGCAAGGCAAGTTTTATTTTCACACAGAGAGTGTTAAGGGCCTGTCCCACTTACGTGTCCTTGGCACTCAAATTTACGCGACCTCGTTGTCGCGTTGAGGCACGCGGGCATCGTATGGCTGCGCGGGACCGGACCCACTGAGAAGCGCGGAGGGGTATATAGTTGTGCGTGGCATCCAGCGGGGCTCCGAAATGTTTGTAGTGAACGAAATCTTCGCGCGCCAACGGCCTGTCGCGACGCGGAACTGACGGCCAAAGTGGGACAGGCCCAAGACCCTGGCGCGACAGCAGAAGCAGACAAACTATCGCCGAACTCGGACTGGGGCTCACGGCCGTTGCGGTCCGGATCCGCCCCCATTTCTACTCCCAGAGCGGGGCCAAGAAAATTGAAGATAGACACAAAATGCTGGAGTAACTCAGCGGGACCGGCAGCATTTCTGGAGAGAAGGAATGGATGACGTTTCGGGTCAAGACCTTTCTCTCAGACTGAAGAAGAGTCTCGACACGAAACATCACCCATTCCTTCTCTCCAGAGATGCTGCCGGTCCCGCTGAGTTACTCCGGCATTTTGTGTCCATCTTCAAATGACGTCACGCGCTCCAGACGGCTGTGCGATCGAATGAAGTCGCGCGTGACATTCGCGGGACAGTCGTGGCCAATTTGGACATTTAAAATGGGCACGCCTCAGGAAAGAAATGCAACTTCAATAAATGGACAGAAAAAGAGAAAAAAATAAATAAACTGCAAAGATCTAAAAAGAGCTGCAGGGAATTGTAGTTGCTGGTTTACAAAAAAAGACATGAAGTGTTGAGTAACTCTGCAGGTCAGACAATATCTTTGGAGGACAAGGATTGACAATGTTTCAGGTGGGGGCCCTTCTTCAAACTGAGCGCGGTTGAGGGGAAAACACTGAAAAAGAGAGGTGGGGGCAGTATAAAACCTGGCAAGTGAAATGTAGAAACAAGGAACTGAAGAAGCTAGTTTACAAAAAAAGACAAAGTGCTGGTGTAACTTAACGCATCACAGCAGCATCTCTGGAGAACATGGATGAGTGATGTTTCGGGTTAGGCTCTTTCAAGTGATAGGTGGATAGAGGCGAGGGGAGGTTTGATTCGCAGATGGGTGGACAAAGGCAAGAGATGAAAAGGAGCTGCAATTGTATGATTTTGCAACACTATTATTTTAAAAGTGCAACAAATGAAATGTTTCTACTATTAAGAATGTGCCCCATTATGCATTGTGAAAGTTGAGCAACATTTTACAAACCATCATCTCCAGTTAAAAGCAGCATATTTTTTTAAGATCAGCAATTATTTCAGTTTAGAATTTAATCCCATAGTATTCATCGCATTTAAAAGATAGTCCATTAACCAGTTCCACAGATCCCACTTTGGCTCACACATGTCTTTAGCCAACAAATGGCCTATCAGGGAACTTCCTTGTCTGAGGTCATCTGTTGCCATCTGATTTGTCCTGTTTTTTTTTTCTTGTTTCCAACCACACCACCACAATCAGTCTGAAGAAGAGTCTCGACCCAACACGTCACCTATACATTTTCTCCAGTGATGTTGTTGATCCGCTGGGTTACTCCAGCGTTATGTGTCTATCTTTGGTACAAACCAGCATCTGCAGTTCCTCTTTATTACATCTAAAAGAGAGCCATTGCATATCGAGTGTGGAACTGAAAAATAAAGCTGGTACAGGTGCACAACCTTTTATCCAAAATTCCAAATAACGAAATAGCGGACATTTTTTCGGTCCTTGAAGAAAGGGGAACTAAATCCCCATTCATAAAAGAGAAGGTGAGGGTATATTGCGCGGGAGGGTTAATAATTGACAATCTGCTGCTGCCTGCCCGCTGAGTTAAAACGTTCCCACGGTAGACTCACGATACACAGTGTATCGTGAGTCTTGCGTGGGAACTTTTTAACTCAGCGGGCAGGCAGCAGCAGATTGTCGCTCCCTTCAGTTTCACCCCACCTACACCCCTCTGCTTCCCGGCCATGTATGTAACCCCTTCCCTCCCCTCTCCAGCTCCCCGCCCATTGCACCGGCGCGGGGGCTTTGCACTGTCTTCACGTCGGCGATGCCAGCAGGTCAGTGCCAGTCACCGGAGACGCCAGGACCAACGGGACACCGACCCCCAGGCCCACTGCAAGCACGGAGATCCCAGAGACCCACAGCCAGCAGCAGCCCAGCCCCGTTCCAACTCCAGAGGAAAACTGCAAACTTGCCGGAGACGTCAGGACCACCAGAAGCCGCTCCCCGATGGGCCGCTACGGCAACAAGTGGCAGTTCGCCCACAGCCCGAGCTGCGCCCCCTCATCGGGACACCGACCCCCAGGCCCACTGCAAGCACGGAGATCCCAGATCAGCAACTCTAGCCCAGCCCCGCTCCAACTCCAGAGGAACACGCTCCCCGTAGGGGCAGAAGCTGATGGTGTGCAAGGTACGTCTTGTTCTTGGGGTGGCGGATGAGGGGGCGCAGCTCGGGTTGTGGGCGAACTGCCACTTGTCGCCGTAGCGGCCCATCAGGGAGCGGATTCCTCTGGAGTTGGAGGGGGAGGGGGGTATTGTGCTGTTTGATCGCCCCCTGCTATCCCAGGGACAGGGAGACACAGCGGCTTTTGAGAATGGTGGGCAATCACTTCCAAAGTTCTGCCCACACAGTCAGTACACCTCTCCTACACTTGTCTCCCGCACTAAGATCATCTCGCAGAGAATGATCCCAGCCTAACCCTACCTATTCTCTCCTATTCTGCAAGAAAAAACTACATTGAAGACTCAAACTCGCGATCGAGTAACTGCCGGGATCGAGGCGCAAACTCGCGACCTTGCGGATATGAGCCGAGCACTCTACCACTGAGCCAGCCGTTAAAATCTACGCTAAAAATCTTCCATTCCGAAAGCCGAAAAATTCCGAATTACGAAAAGTGTCTGGTTCCAAGGCTTTCGGATAAAAGGTTGTGCACCTGTACCATTGTAAAAGCTAAATTTATAAAAGGAATATCACATAACTAATAATATAAAGCAGCTCTATACCAGTGCAGCACACTGGAGTACAAAGATTTCTGATTTATTACTGGTAGATGATGCAGTAAATTTGAATTCATCAGCAACACTAGAGAGCTGTTTCCAGCTTCTGACATCTAAACTACTACATATGGGAAACGGAATTAGTTAAGCAGCAGAATTCCATTGTTATACATCTCAAGAGGATTTGAAGAAATCAATTGTTTCTTCCTCAATTTAAGAAATTTTGCTTTAAACTCATTAAAAAGTAGTAGGTTGTATTGAGTTGACTACTTTGGTTTAAATCAATAAATACATTCATTTTTCAAAAAGATTTCTAAGGAAGCAATGCGTAGAGCATGTAGTTTTGATTGTGTGGCAACATATCAGGCAAATTCTCACAAGTTATTTGTCCTCCCAAACGCTAATCAGATTCTGCTTTTTAACTCTTTTAGATTAACCTGGAATTCTCAGAGGAATGAAAGTTTTTTAAAAAGGTATGAACCAGATTTTCAAAGAACTTGGTAAATAAATATTGAATACAAGGCAGCAGTGCACAACAGGATCATGGTGGTGCAGCTAGCAGAGCTTCTGCCTCACAGTGCCAGAGACCCGGTTCGTTTCTGACCTTGGGTGCTGTCTGCATGCAGTTTGCATGCTCTCTGCGTGGGGGTTTTCTCTGGGTGTTCCAGTTTTGTATGTTGATTAGCCTCTGAAAATAGCCGAGTGTGAAGGGGGTGAATGAAAAAGTGGGATAACATAAAACTAGTGTGAACGGGTCATCGATGTTCAGCTTGGACTCATTAGGCCAAAAGGCCCATTTCAATGCTGTATCTCTGTACTAAATGTTTACAGTTTTAACAATATGAATCACGTTCCAGGGCCACTCACTGTGTTCGAGAAGCACAGAACACCTGGACTATCCAAGTGATCCTAGCAGTAGTGGTAGAGTTGATGACTTGCAAAGCCAGACACCCGGGTTCAATCCTGTCAATGGGTGCTGTCTGTATGGAGTTTGCACATTCTCCCTGTGACCTGCAGCGTTTTCCTCCAGGATATCCGGGTCCATGCCACACTCCAAAGACGTACAGGTTTGTATGTTAATTGGCTTGGTATAATTGTGAATCGTCCCTACAGTATGTGGGATAGTGTAAGTGTGAGGGGATCGCTGGTCGGCGCAGACTCGGGTGGACCTGTTTCTGCGCTATATCTCAAAACAAAACTAAACTAAACTCCGGGTAGTGAAGTTATGCAAGGTTAGATCAGATCATCTGAACCTGTGTTATTGACTGAGGGATAAAAGCCCCCCTCAGGCACCTGTGATGGAGCTCCCAGCTACTCTTCAGCCTTGTGCAGGTTTAACAATTCTATTCACTTGAATGGAAAAGAATGGCTTGGCAAGGGGAAATAATACCAACTTGGATAATTTATACTGTGTTAAAATAAATTGCTTTTCAGTACCTTGGGTTTCATTTTAGAATATAGAGAAACAGCATGGAAACATGGAAACTTCAGCCCAAATAGTCCATGCTGTTGATTACCCGGTCACACCACTTCAATGTCATCCCACTCTCACACCCACTAGGGGCAATTTGCAGAAGCCAATTAACCTACAAACCCACAAACCCATGTGTCTTTAACATGTGGGAAGAAACCGGAGCACCCGGAGGAAACACACGTGATCACAGGGGGAATGCGCAAACTCCACACAGACAGCACCCAAGGTCAGGTTTGAACTCAGGTCTCAGGCGCTGTGAGACAGCAGCACTACCAGCTGCACCACTGGCAAAAATTATTCCGATGATTTTATATATGTGCACAATTTTTATTTAGAATGCATGATTAATATGCAATAGGTTTTAGACTGCTACACCATTTGTGAATGCATGTTCTAGTGTTAATAATCTTGATATCCAATAGGCCTGGTGGCTTCTTCAGTGCATCAAAGCATTTTGAGGACAGAGCCTGTCGTTTACGGCAGGAAGATCAAGTGCTGTGTCAAACCACATTGATCAGGAGCCAGCTTCGAAAACTTGCTCCACATCTAGGCAAGTTGGAGCGTCATAGTGGTGCAACATTAAAAGAGTCACAGTACAAAAACAGGCTCTTTGGCCCATCACGTCTATGCCAACCAACAGGCACCCATTTGGACTAATCCTACTCCAGCCTATTTAATTCTCCACACATTCCTAGCAATTCCCTCTACCATAAGATTCTGCTGCTCATATACAAAATAGGGATGATTTACAGCAGCCAACTAACCAACCACCTCATACATTTTTGAGAGATTAAAGGAAAAAGGAAATAATCAGAGGCAAATATAAAACGGTACAGCATAGGAACGGGCCCTTCGGCCCAAAATGTTTGTGTCGAACATGATGCCAAGCTAAACTGATCTCATCTGCCTCTACATGATTCATACCCCACTATTCCCTGCACTTCCATGTGCCTATCCAAAAGCATCTAAAATGCCACTTCATTTCTGCCTCCACCACCACCCCGGCAATGCATTCTAGACCCCCACCACTCTCTGTGTAAAGTAAATTGTCACACACATCTCCATTTAAATTTCGCACTCTCACCTCACCAGTATTCTCTCAAGTGTTGGACATTTCCACCCTGGGAAAGAGGTTCTGACTATCTGCCCTATCTATGCCTCTTGTCATACAACTAGACCAAGTGGGACCTGTTGGTCCCGTTCCCCAACGTAATATTCCACCACTCACCCATAGCCCACAACTGCGCAGGCGCAGCTGATGTTTTTAAAGTTTAAAATGGCAATAACTTGTGAAAAATATGATCAATGTGTACGCATCTCACTCTCCCTCTTTAGTCCCTTATTCCCCTCCACCATTATCATCCCTCACCCCAGTCTCCACCAACCCTCCTCTGCTTCCTCCCCTCCCCTCACCCCTTCCCTCCTCTCCTCTCTCTCTCCCCCCTCCCCTCCTTCATTACCATGCCATCCTTCCTTCCCCGAACCTCCTCCAATGCCACTCATCCCCCCAGCACTCCCTCCCCCTCCACTTCACCCTCTTTTCTCTCACCTCCTCCCCTCCCCCACCCTCACCTCTCGCTCCCTCTCCTTTCCCCTACCCTCAGTCACTCCCTCCCTCCATAAGCCCTCTCCCCTCCCTACTCTCCTCCTCTCCCTCTATCCCCCTCCTTCCCTACTCCTCACCTCCCCCCTATCCCACAAACCCCCACTCTCCCTCCTCACCTTCACCACTGCCCTCCTCTCCCTCTATCCACCACTCCCTACCTCCTCCACTCCCCCCTCCACTCCCCCCTCCTCTCCCTCTATCCCCCCTCTTCTCCCGCTCCCCCCTCACCTCTCCCACTTTCCTCTACTTCTCCCTCCCTACCCCCTCCTCTAGCTCAATCCCCCCACCCTACCTCCTCACCTAGCCAGGATCTCGATGTAAACCACCGATAGTCCCATTTTCTCCACCATTTCGGTGATGAACTTGTACATGAGGCAGGGGATGTGACCTGGGATAGCAACATTGTAGCGAGCAGGGTTACAATCGCATTGTGACGAGATAGCTGTAAGTGCCAGTGGAAAGGGAAGAATTTTTTTTCTCAAATTGGGGTTCTCAAAAATGTGAATAATGTGAAATATAACATCAATCTGAACGAAACCTGGCACAAACCACCACATGACAATTGTGAGTAAGGTGATCCAAAAATTGTAGCGCTACCGTGTACTGTTTTGGTGTAATTTGACGACATCACCGAATCAGAGATCACAGGCAGGCACACACGGACACACACATAGAAACAAACAAGATTAGATAGACACATAGATAGGCAGACAGACAGACAGACAGACAGGCAGGCAGACAGACAGACAGACAGACAGACAGACAGACAGACAGACAGACAGACAGACAGACAGACAGACAGACAGACAGGCAGGCAGGCAGGCAGACAGGCAGGCAGACAGACCAAAACTCCTTGAAACTGCCACGTCTCACACATTCCACTCCACCAATCACCCTAACCGAAGGTATGAGTGACAACAGTGGTATTACTTCAAGAACTTAGCAATAAAACAGTTCAGTTCACGACAAGACAAGCAAAGCTTCAAAACCCCACATGCTTTGTGTTCTTCTAATAGTACAGAAGGTTGAGAAGAGATTTACTCTAGATCTTCAAAGCTGTGCAGGGCTTGTATAGAACAAGGAAAACATTTGTTTTTCTTTCCTCAGCATCCAGATCTCAGATTTAAAATTAATGGCAAAACTACTGGAAGGGAAACAGCGAGCTGTTTTTAACCAAAACTGTTTGTGAATGATCCACGTAAACATACATGGTGAAAGATTCATCTTTATTCCATAGGTAATCTGGAACATTTAAACTGCCAGCCATTCATATCCAGCTCCGCATGGCTTCTCCGAGTCGGCTGACCTTGTTAGTGTAAAACAGTGTAGTACCGTAATACCATGTAATGGGTGGCATGCATATATGTGTAGTGACGATTAATAAGGGTTAATCTACAAAAACACATCCAAAGGAATGTTGGAATAAAAACTACTTGAGATGAGTGTGGATTCAGATTGCAGAACTTTCAAAGACATATTTGGGCAGGTCTAATTTCTAAGGGTTAGGAAATAAATCTAGGGTGTGGAACCAATCGGGGCACTTCTATCAAAGGTCTGGCATAAATATGACGAGCCCAATATTTTTTTTCCATGGTTCTGGCCAGGCAAAGTTCAACAAAAATACATTTGGGTGAGATTTTGGCAGAGATGGATATAATTGCAATCAATCAGAAACTGCGTAAACAGGGGTAATATTTCACATATATACTTAAGTGCTGGCAAGATTGAAACTATCATGAAAACAGCATATTTTTAAGGACTGTGATACAAATCAAAGCTGCGTTAAGCATATCAATAGACCAAAGACATGCAGGTTTGTAGCTTAATTAGCCGCCATAAATTGCCCCTGGTGTGTTGGGAGTGCGTGCAAAGCAGGAGAACATAGAATTAGTGTGGACGGGAAATCGATGATCGGCGTGGACAAGGTGGGCCGAAGGGCCTGGTTCTATGCTGTATCTTTTGATCAATCAATCAATAAATAGCTATTCAATGCAATAGGGACCTCTAAGGAAATACAACAATGCAACAAAAATGCATAATACAATTAGAAAATGCTGGAAAAACTCAGCAAAACACACAGAACCACCCATCAAAGACAGCTTTCATTAGAAACAAGAAAGCGAAAAAAAAGTTTGTCGCAGTGTAGGAAGATAGAGGAGGGCAATGGATAAATTAATGGGGGATTAAGATTAAACTGCTCATTCTGCATAGACTGTGTAATGTTGTATAGATTGAATGTACAACAAAAAAACAAATGAACTAAAAGCTAAAATTCCATTCTCATACAAACAGAAAGATTGAGAATCACAGAGAATTATGGACGCAGCCCAGACCATCATGCAAAGCAACCTCCCTTCTGTTGGCTCCATCTACATTTAATGCTGCCTCGGCAAGGCCACCTGCATAATCAAGGATGAGTCTCACCCCTGACACTCCCTCTTCTCCCCTGTTCCATCAGGCAAGAAGTATAGAAGTGTGAAAACGCATACCTCCAGATTCAGGGACAGTTTCTTCGAAGCTGTTATGGCAACTGAACCGTCCTGTCACCAACTAGAGTGCGGTTCTGACCTACCATCTACCTCATTGGAAACCCAATTGGAGAGCATGCAACAAAAATGCGTTTCACTGTACCTCGCTACACATGACAATAAACTAAATTAAACATCTAAAGTTGGTGAATTTTGCAGACTGTAACAAACAAATGCAATGTTGTCCCTCGAGCTTGCATTGGGTCTCATTGCAACAGTGCAGGAGACAAGAAAACAAAAGATCGGAGTGCAGTGGGATGCAGAATTAATGTGGCACACAGAAGCTCTGTGTCACACCTGCAGACTGAATTAACTTCTAAATTGAAACCTTGTATGGAAAAAAAATGGTCTAACCACATATTTTAGAATCCAATAGGCTGCACACAAATCCCATTAGTTTAATGATGGGGTTAATGACAGTCAACACAATCATAAACAATAGTGATGAAATAAACCACCAATTTGACGACTTTATAAAGATAAACAGCTACGATTTTACTTATAATCTCAAAATACTTTTATACTGCTATTCAAATATGAGATTAAAATATCCAACCGCTCCAAAATCATTCAAACAAGACATAACCATTTTCAGTGGCACAGAAAAGGTTAAAATGCAAAATAGTATGTGAAATTTAAGACACTTTGACAGGGCATCAGTTTGATGAGTGGCCAAAATGAATAGTCAGCGGAGCGGGTGGCTTCCACCCCAGCCTCAGGTCTGAGCCAATTTCAACACCTGGCCTCCCTAGAATTAAAGCGGCTGGTTGTGAGTGACCTCAGCAATTCCAACAGCAAGCCAGACCACAAACACGTGCCTGAGTGGGCAGAAGTCAGCGTGAAGTGGTCAACTTTAAGCTGGCAGCAGGTTGGATTTTTCTTCCCATGGAGCCAGGTAGAGGAAGATGTATGGGTGAAGCAAAGTATGTGTTCTCGATTAGCCATTGGGAATATGTTTAACAACAGTCAGTTCCAATTGTGTCCAAATTGTACCATGTTTCACATCCCTAACTGGCACAGAAATCTCATACCTGAGGCAGGTGACTTACTCGTTCAATTACAAATCCATCTTAGCATGTCTGCAGAATGTGCAAGATAGAAGTAAAGTTATATCTCTTATAACAAATGGAGCAATTGAAGTTCATTCCTTAAAAAGAGCCCAATCTTAGGGCTTAATAAAAGCCCTAAGATTGGGCTCTCTTTAAGGAATGAACTTTTATCTTTTGTCCACCCAGCAAATGTTTGCATTTCTTCACCATCTCCTTGCAACATCTCTGAGTTAAATGGTAAGTAGGTTACCAATCTTAACTTGGCCTAGCTGTTTGAAATAACTCAAACCAGTTCGTCATTTAAGTTTCATCTTTGAAAGAAAATGTTTCCACTTTGTTTTAATCAGGTAGCTCTCTCAAAGTCTTCACCTTTGTAAAAAGTCAGTTCACACTGCCAATGAGTACACTACATCACATTACATAATTAGTCAGGGGATTGAGTATAGAAGTTGGGTTATCATATTACAGTTATACAATACTTGGGTGAGGCTGCATTTGAAATATTATGTTCAATTTTGCTCACTCTGTTATATGAAGGATGTCAATAAGCTGGAAAGAATGCAGAGAAGATATACAAAAAATGTCACCAAATCTTAAGGGTCTGAACTAGAGGTTGGGCAGTCTAAGACATTATTCCTTAGAGCGTAGAAGATAGAGCAGTGATCTTAGAAGGTTGTATCAATAGAGTGGACTAGATAGGGTGAAAGCCCAGAGTACTTTAGCCAGAGCATGAGAATCAAGAACCAGAGGACATTGGTTTAAGGTGAGAGGGGAAAGATTTAATAGTAACCTGAAGGACAACGTTTTCACTCGGAGAGAGGTTGGTATTTGGAATGAGCTGGCAGAGCTAGTTGAGGCAGGTACTATAACAACATTTAAAAGACAGTTGGATAGGTACATGGATAGGAAAGTGTTAGAAGAACATGACCAAACAAAGGCAGGTGGGTCCAGTGCAGATGGGACATCCTGGTTGGCATGGACACGTTTAGCCGAAGGGCCTGTTTCCATACTTTACGACTATGATCACTATCATTTTACAAAATTGGGATGTCAAATATAGTGTCAGAAATATGGGCAAAAGGATAAATCACAGATCTGAGAAAATAAACAAGAATTAGTCTCACAAATATCATTGGAAAAGTGACATGCTTAAATCTTAATAAAATAATTGTTGCAAAATAGATAAACATAATTGTAATGGTAACCAGAAAATTCAATATTTATCATCCAAGAAAATGTATAATCATATTATTTACTTGCAAATTGGTCAGTTCAAGGTAATGAAATCAAAACCTTCCTCAGTGTAGAATCATGATCTATCCAGTGTTTTGTAAAAGCTCGCCAGCATCCTCTAGTGGCGAAGATACACAACACAACTCATGAGAAAAAAGTGTTCTCACACCTGGGCACGGTTATATCAAGGTGACCCTTGCATTTCAGAGAGGTGGGAAGGATTTACAAGCAACATGTTGATTTAAACTGTGAATTATAATCAGCATAAAGCTTTGCCTATTTTTAGAAACAAGCAACTGCAGATGCTGGTTTACAAGAAAAAATGACACAAAGTGCTGGAGTAATTCAGCAGGTCAGGCAGCATCTCTGGAAAACATTTCTCTGGAGGTGATGTTTCAGTTTGAGACCCTTCCTCATTCCAAAATGAAAAGTCTCTTACCCATGTTCTCCAGAGATGCTACCAGACGCGCTGAGTTACTCCAGCACTTGCGTCCCTTTTATCCTATTTTTACTTGCAAGTTGATTGTAACAGTGTAAAACTGAAATCTGTTTTATTTGAATTCTTTGAATTGACTTAAATTATTTCAGTAATAAATGAAATAATTCACTTGCATTTGTGCAAGCTGCTTATTTCTACCTAGTTCAAACCTAGTCTTTTTTTGAGCAGCATGATGGTTTATGGTTTAGAGTTTAGCAATCTAGATCAATGATTTCCTGAGCAATGCAAACCAAAAACGGAATGAAGGTTAATTTCAAGTCTGCATTGTGGAATTGGCTAAACTCAATTGAATTGGTGGTAATGTATGTTACAATTAATTCCGTCACGATGCTGAACTACTAATTAAGAAAACAAATCTACAGATCATTACTCAACAAAGTAGCACAACAAGATGAATGTGGGAACAAGGATGTTGGTTTATAAAAAGAAAGGCACAGAGTGCTGGAGTAACACAGCAGGACATGCAGCATCCCTGGAGGATCCCTGAAGAAGGGTTCCGACCTAAAAGGACGTTGACCCAAAACGTCGCCTAGCCATGTTCTCCAGGGATGCTGCCCGGACCACGGAGTTACTCCAGCATTTTGTGTCTTTGTTTCAACAAGGTGAATAACTTGATCAAAATCAACTGCACTGCCATTCGACAGTTTTGTTGCAACTCATCATAAATCAGTAAACAGAGAAATTAACTTCCACCTAGCGAGTTACGTGATTCTTCTACCTATAACTCCACCAATATTTATTTTCTCATTTTGGGCTCTTCATTGTGATGTGGATTTTTTTTGTTATCTAAAGATTTTAAGAGACATAAGGAAAAGTCCATTACATGGAATTAAGTTGCAGTTCAACTAATAATTACGTTGAATGATAATACAACCATAAGTAGTTAAATTACTTACTTCTTTCCATATATTCCTAATTATAAAATGATCTTCAATTCCATTGACATTGTTTATTAATTATAAATAAAGCTACTGATCTTAACCCAGCACTGATGTCCCTTTCTGCTACACACTGTAGTTATATCAATGATTTAATTAAATGTTATGTAACCATTCATCTCATAGTCATAATGTCATACAGAGTGGGAACGGGTCCTTCGGCCCAACTTGCCTACACCAGCTACATTAGTCCACCTGCCTGCATTTGGCCCATATCCCTCCAAACCTGTCCTATCCATGTACCTGTCTTGTTGATTCTTAAGCGTTAGGATAGCGCCTACCTCAACCACCTCCTCTGGCAGCTCGTTTCATACACCCACCACAATTTCTGCGAAAAAGCTGCCCCTCAGATCCCTATTAAATATTTTCCCCTTCACCTTAAACCTATGTCCTCTGGTCCTCAATCCACCTACTCTGGGCAAGAGACTCTGCATCTACCCGATCTATTCCTCTCATGATTTTAAAATAACTTTTCTGATCCGGTCCACAATTCAACTTATCCAAAAGATCATTGTGGTTGTAAGCTTCAGCATTGACACTGCGATTGTGCCGAGAGAGGAAACAGATGCTAAATAAATGGTTAAATGGAGCTAAACTACATAAATTAGGTCATTAATGCCCGTCACCAACCAAAACCAAAAGCAACCCTCCTTCGCCTGTACTGTAATGTTCCAAAACCATGGCAACTGGTCCATCCACTGTGCATGGAGGTTTGTTGCAATGTGATAAATGAATTCAAGTATCCGACTGTACTAGAAATTCAACCTATATCAGCAGTGAAATACAGCATACATCCTAAGAAATGCACTACTCTGTCTGCCATCTATCAGGTTCTTTTCATTTCTCAACCTCAATAATTAACGGTGAATGTTCTAAATGTGGGTACAGGTAATCACGTTCACAGTTGTAGATCTGTATTTTGTCTGTGTTTTTCTTGGTGGCCACTATCATGGTTGACACCCAGACTGACGGGTCGTTGACTGTGGCGATGGATTCCATTCCTTGAAGTTCGTTTTGTACGCGGTCACGCATGGCATGCGGAATTCGATTAGGGGCTCGAGCAATGGGCATTATGTCAGGGTTGGTTACAATAGAGTATTTGAGTGGTAGCTTGCCAAGCTTGTTGTCGAAAAGTTCCTTATACTGAGCGAGAATTTGTTCAGTGGATTCTTGGATGGGGGAAAATTGGTGCACCACTTCTGCAAAGCTTATCAATCCCAAGTTGTGGCAGGCATCAATACCAAGTAGAGTTGTTACCTTGCCTGAAACAATAAAAACAGTTCAGCTTGTGCACACGTGTCACCAGGTGGCACTGCAGATCAACCCTGCCAACTGGGCAAACCTCTCCACCCCCAAATGGAATTAATGAAGCATTCGTGTTTACGACAGTTTCAGTGTTCTTGACCCTGGAAAACTCAGCCAGAGACATAACATTACAACGAGCTCCAGTGTCGATCTTTGCCACAGCTGTGGTGTTGTTGATGTGGAATGTAATTTCTAGATCACGTAGCTTACATGTATTCTCGGATAGAGAATGCATGTTTAGGCTGGAAATGTCAGGTTCCGACAAATTCTCACAAAGAGCTTGAGCTGGATCGGACAGGCCATGGGAACCATCTTGCTGGAACAGATTTACCTGCTGCCTGGGTTCTGTATAATTTCTGCGGGTACAACAGCACCATATAAAGTGGTTTCTTCTTTTACAATTGTGGCAAATTTTCCAGAAGGCTGGGCATTGATCGTGGACAGCGGAGTGTCCGCGAACAAGTGGAAAGATGTGGATCTGTATTTCGTCTTTGTTTTTCTTGGTGGCCACTACCCCGGTGAAAACAGACCTGTGGCATATGACTCTCGCATGATGTCTGATACCGAGCAACGCTATGCTCAAATCGAAAAGGAACTACTGGCAGTGGTCTTTTCCTGCGCAAAATTCAAAGATTTTATTTTTGGAAAAACAGACCATGCTGCTCCTGCCTGGCTGTAGCGGGTTATGATGCAGCTTCAAAGGTATGATATTAGCCTGGTTTACAAGCCAGGCAAAGACATGCAATTAACCGACACTCTATCCAGAGCCCCACGCAAGACCTGCAAACAACAACCGTCAGATAACGCCACTTACATTGTGATGATGGTATCTTACCTTCCTACAGAGTGCCTGGACGACTTAGCTGCCCAGACAGCTGCCGATGAAACCCTACAATCCCTGTCCTCAATCATCCGGCATGGCTGTCTGGATAAACAACACAAGGTACCTACTACCATTTGCCCGTTCTTCCCGGTCCGTGATGAGCTGGTGCTCCGGGAAGGTGTGATGTCAAAGGACACAAGGCAGTTATTCCAACTGCTCTACAAGACAAATATTTTAACTCGGTTCATGGGGAACATCCTGGCACCGAGGCAACCATTCTTCAAGCCAAAAGCTTGTTTTCTGGCCCGGAATGACCGAGTTTATACGAGAGAAGATGGAAGCCTGTGCGATCTACAACAGCCTGGCGCCCCATCAAACCAATCAGCCGCTTCTCACTCACCTAGTCCCTGCCTTATCATGGTCTACACTGGCAACAGACATTTTAGAATAGCGTGGTAAACAATACCTGGTTCTAGTCGACTCGTACTCGGGCTGGTTTGAGATTGACCTGCTTCCAAGCCCCACCGCAGCAGTGGTGGTTCAGAGACTAGCGCGACACCTTTCAAGTCATGTAGTGCCTGCTAAACTCCTGTCGGACAATGGAAGCCAGTTCACCAGCCAGTGCTTCAAGAATTTTACCAAACGATGGGATTTTCATCACATTACCAGCAGTCCCGAATACCCTCAATCGAACGGGCTGACCGAACGAGCAGTCCAAAGTGCCAAACAGCTGATGGAAAGATCTCATCTGGCAAAGTCCGGTTTTACCTGGACTTACTCAACTTGAGAAACATTGCCCGCGACACAGTGCTAGAGTCTCCTGCCCAACGCCCTATGTCAAGGCAAACCCGCACCACGCTGCCCATACCCAAGGAACTACTAAAACCACAGGTTCACAAGCCATCAGTAATTCAAGCACAACTTCAGCATAAGCGCGAGATTCAAAAACACTCGTACGACAGAACAAGCAGACCACTCGAGCCGCTGGCAAGCGGTCAAGTTGTGAGACTTCAAACCGATAAGGGTCACAGACTCCTTGGTATAATCTGCAGCCCAGCACCAGAACCACACTCCTACATGGTCGACCCTGATAGAGGGACTTACCGGCGAAACCGTCAACGCCTTCTACCAGTGAAGGAACTGCAAACTACAATCCCATAATCCAGATGTTCCTGGACTGTGTCACCGTATGACTAATACTCTCCCTCCCCCGACTCTGTTGTCTGCACCCAGCATCTATCCTGCCTTCTCGCCACCGCCATCGCCATAGGTGTCCCACCCTCCAGTCTCCCCTCACCCGTCTTACGGGTCTCCGGTGCTCCACCAGCTCCTGGTCTCACAATTCTCGCCGGTGAAGGATGGAGGTATGTTACAATACTTACCTTCAGCGGCACTGCAATTCTGCCACTGGCCGTGTGCGCGATTTTGGCGCCTTTGAGGAGGGTGGGCGGGGTTAAATCGCGTTTTTTTCCTACCTTGTCCTGGATTATATTTGGTTGGAGTGCAAGCTTTTGCTGAAGAATCGTTCCGAAGGTCGTTCTGTGTATTTTTTTTTTTTTAAATCGCCCGACAAGTTCAGCGCTGGAGTAATTTTAAAATCAGCTTCTGAAGCCGTCAACGCCGACAACGGGGACGGATTTCAGGTACGGGACAGGTAAACGAAAGCCGTTTATTTTATGTATAAAAGTGGTCCTTAAGATGCCTTTAGTTCACATTTTAAGTTGCGAAACGGTGATTTTTATCCCCATACGAACCGGCAGAATTTTTCATGCCGATATGGGTCTAAATTCACCGCAACCGCAACGTTCCAATTGATCGCGTTCCAGAAAAACCCACTCGCAAGATGTTTTAAATGGCCATTAATTTACAGATTCTTCAGCAAAAGCTTGCACTCCAACCAAATATAATCCAGGACAAGGTAGGAAAAAACCATTAAATTCCTTCCATTTGGCCTATAAATCCATGACAATGAGATTTTAAAATTATGTTATATTGTGAATTATTGTGTGAATATTATTTGGACACTTAGGCTATTTAAAAATGTTAATCTATTCTTAAGAAATTGATAGACGTTTAGATCTAGTAATTGAATTTTGTAATTATCTACAATTAGGTAACTAACTAATTATATGCTTTAATTTCACGTCATCTAAGTATTTAGGTCATGTTTTCACGTCATGTTTCATAATTGTTTCAGAATGCTTCAATCTATAATAACTGAAAATTTCTTTCAGTTCTCTTAATTTTTAAGAAATGTATGGGCTTTTGACTGTCCTCGATCACAGCTTTTGTGTTAAGTCAATGGAAAAGCAATAGGGAACAAGATGCTAATTTCCAGGTATGAAAATGGCCATAACTTTTTTAATACTGAAGATATGAAAGTGAATTAGGTGTCAAATTAAACTTCATTTTATGCTTTATCTGATGGGATAAATTACAGACTTGATTTTTTTAATCTCAAAATGTTGTAACATTGCTACTTAGATACTATGCTTAACCTGCTCCAGTGCTGTTTTTAATCTGACGCCAGTTTAACCCGATTAATTATACTCACATATATGTATTCGCAGTTACATTATTTTCTCAAGACGAAAGATGTAGATCTGCTCTACCAAATACTAACACACATATGTTATACACCTCCGGGATCCATAATCCAGTCCGGGTCTTACCTTACAATCACCATATGTTACTAACGTCTTTAGCCACTAGTCGTTAGTCGGGATGTAGTCACGGTGGTGACTACTTGTAGTGTAACTTTACTATATGCCAATAAACTTGTTGGACCTTTACTTGGTGTGTTCTTTATTAGCTCAACAACAGTGTAACCAACTGATGTGCAATATTTGCAGAGAATGCAAAATAATGTTTATAATAGACGAAGTTGCCATTTCAAAATGTTCACATTTGAGCAATAGCATGCAAAGCATAAAGCATCCTTTATCGGAAGCTTGTAACAGAAACATAAGTCCAAGAAATAGAAAGAGGAGTAAACCATTAGGCCGTTGCACATGCTCCATCGGGGAATAAGATTACTAATCTTTTACCACAGTGCTATGTTCCTGCAACAACCCATATCCATTCTTTCCTTAAATATCTAAAAATCTGTTGACTTTAGAGATACAGTACAGAAACAGGCCCATTGCCCACTTAATCAGCACTGACCAGTGATCACCCCATACACTGGCACTATCCTACATACTTGGGACAATTTACAATTTACAATTTTACCTACAAACACGCACATCTTTGGAGTGTGGGAGGAAACCAGAGCAGCCGGAGAAAACCCACGCGGTCACAGGGAGAACATACAAACTCCATACAGACAGCACCCATAAGTAAGATCAAACCTGGATCTGTGGCGCTGTAAAGTAGCAACTGTACCCCTGTACCACTCCGATCCATGAATTTATCCATGAAAATGTTGCCGTAAATGTTCTCAGCAATTTCACCATGAAAGATCAATGGCCTGAACATTATTTGGTTTCTTTCTGCACAGATGCTGCCTGAACTGCTGGAAATTGCAGCATTTTTTTGTTTTAACTTCAGATAACCATCATCTGCAATATTTTGACATAGTGTTAAGTAAATTATTGCCGGGCACCCAAAATGGGTCCTTAGGGAATGTGACAGCAATGCTTCTTACCAGTCATACAGAATTTTTATAGCAATTTTACAGTCTATTGTTGCAGACACGAACACAGTCAATGCTTTGGTGAAGAAGTAAATCAAACATCAATTGTATAAGATAAGCTTTTGCCACGTGACGTACATAAAAGCTTTCTGCCAATTTTTGTGACTTTATTTATTGCGATCACTCTGCATCACATTCTTGCATCTGATACGTTGGACCTTGCATTGATTCAGTAAGTTTTAATAACGCTGTGAGCACTCAACTAAACTAAAATGACACATCTTAATAAAAATGTAAACACGTATTTTTAAATGAATATGTGAAATTTGCATTTGCCTCTCTTGCTTGTCATACACAGTGGTGCAGCTGGTCGAGGTGCTGCCTCATTGCACCGTTCCCAAATGTAAATATCACCTACAGTTTGTCCTGGCAAGCCAATTTGGAGCTATGGTCCAAAAAAGTATACCAACTTCTCTGCATTTCCTCAGTAGACTAATTAAATTCAGAATGAATTTTAATTTAAAAAATGAATCTGATGCAGCGTAGAAAGCATCTTATCGGAATGCATCACAGCTTGGTTTGGCAACAATTTTGCGCAAGACCACAAGAAATCAGACTGTTGTGGATGCAGCCCAGTCCATCACACAAACCAGCCTCCCCCCATTGACTCAATCGACACTTGCCTCTGCCTTGGGAAAGCAAATATAATCAAGGACCACACACCCCAGACATTTGCTCTTCACTCCTCTCCCATCTGGTAGGAAAGATTAAATCATGAAATTATGTTCCACCAGAATTAGGAACAGCTTCTTCCCTGCTGTTATCAGACTATTGGATGATCCTCCCATAAACTAGAGTTAGTCCCGATCTTCCAACTTACCTCACTGCAGATCTTGCACTGCTTTAATCTGCACCTTGCTTAGTACAGGTGTCAGGGGTGATGGGGAGAAGGCAGGAGAATGGAGTTAGGAGAGGTAGATCAGCCATGATTGAATGGCGGAGTAGACTTGATGGGCCGAATGGCCTAATTCTGCTCCTATAATTTATGAACTTTCTCTGTAACTGTAACACTATATTCTGCACTCTGGCATTTTTCTCTTTGCACTACCTGTTGCAGGATCCTCCACCCATTAGTGCCTCATACAGAAAAAAGTCAAAGAATGACGATCACGGACTTTGTGCAACTTGGATTAAATTTCCAACCACACAAATTTAATCACATAACACATAAAAAATATGCACCTCTATGTGGTACTCTTTCTAAGCCTCTATGCTTTTCATTATTATTGAACGGAAATATGTGGAATAATCAAATGAAAAAGATACCACAAATTAAAACACTGAATGATTCAAAAGCTTTCAGATACTTATAAAAAGGTAAATTCACTTACATTTTATTCACAGCACCCAATCACTCTGGAAGGAGTGCTGTGTGGTAGGAGCACAGTGCAGTGGTAATAATTGTACAACCCAGGCTTTGAGTGCATTTTCCCAGTGGGAGCAACTTTGTCCGCTTAGTATATGTCTTAGCATTATTTTAGGACTATATATTAAAATCCACCACAGTCCATTAAAATGTCACAGGATGGGAGTTTCAAATCATATCCTTCCTTGTAGCGGATTCCTAACTTCAAGACATGACGATAATGGAGACCAGATTAGATTTTTTTTTAAGTTAAGAGAACATGGAACGTCTATCATTTCGGGGGAAAGTCAATGGAGATCACTTACTAGTTTTGCAAATGGAAAAAGGAACCTGAATGATCCATTAAAGAGTGTGCACACGTTAGGGCAAAGGCTGACTACCGAGGTCACATGGAATTTTTTTCCCAATATATTTGTTCAATTGAATTAAGTCACTTCAGAAGACAACTGCAAGTAAAACACATTGCTGTGGTTCACCCTAATGGCCAGTTCTCACGGTGCGACCTGAAGCAAGATGTCACCCGAGTGAAGTGGTCGTGGTCCAGCACGAGTTCCGCACGATATAACGGGGGGTAGATAAAGAGTTCCCACGGTACTCGGCATTTCTGTTATTCGTGCGAGTGACTTGTCCGTCTCCCGATCTTTCCCGTTAATCTTGAATGAACATCGTGGACTGTAGTGTTGTTAATCACGTGGTACAAATGATGTTACTTTTTTTCACACACTATATTGTTTTTTTTCACCCGAGCTCTTTAATGAGCTGAAGAATACTCTGTTTTTTTTTAGACAAATGTTGTTTGGTGCGATGCACCTTCTCTCAATATGTGCAAGAAGTCGTCTTTTTATTTTGTCAAATAGGAATAAAGACTGTGTCTCACATTGACCGTGATGATTGTCTTATTTTATTATCTACTGAGAGGTGACACTTTCAGTCTGAAGAAGGCTCTCGACCCGAAACGCCACCCGTTCCTTCTCTCCAGAGATGCTGCCTGTCCGGCTGAGTTGCTCCAAGCAACTGGTGTCTATCTTCAAAGGACTGACCACCGGGCTGGATGTTGGGGCTGGCGTGTTGCGTTTCACAGACCGAACTGTCCAATTAATAGTAACAGATGGGCACTCCCTCTCAACCACATTCTCTTGCCTTCTCCCCATAACCTCCTGACAGCCGCACTAATCAGGAATGTATCTATCTCTGCCCCTATTCTTCACCCCTTTGATAGTAGTTTTGTTTTATTGGAGACGCGGGAGACAGCGGATGCTGGAATACTGAGCAAAACACGAAGTGCTGGAGGAACTCGGTGCATTTGTGTTTAAGAAGTAACTGCAGATGCTGGAAAATCGAAGGTACACAATAATGCTGGAGAAACTCAGCGGGTGCAGCAGCATCTATGGAACGAAGGAAATAGGCAACGTTTTGGGCCGAAACGTTGCCTATTTCCTTCGTTCCATAGATGCTGCTGCACCCGCTGAGTTTCTCCAGCATTCGTGTGTGTGGGTGGGAGTTGGGGGGAGGGGGGGGTGGGGGGGAGAGAGATAAGGCAGCCTAAAGAAAGGGTCGCCTGTCCATTTCCCTCCGTAGTTGCTGCCTGGCCCGCGGAGTTCCTCCAGTCATGCCTGTGTGAGAGGGAGGGATGGAGAGAGAGAGAGAGAGAGAGAGAGAGAGACACAAGGTGGATGTGAAATCTCACCTGCCTGTTTCAGTGACAGACACCCACCGCCAGTAAATGAAGACACCCCCATCTGTCTCCCCCTCCTCTCCCTCGACTCCCCCACCTTTCCCTCCCAACTCCAGTCCCGTCCCGACCCCCTGGGAAACTGAAGGGAGTTGCCTGCCCGCTGTAATTAAAGAGTTCCCACGGTAGACTGTAAAACTGGGACCCTGGTTCTGGACTCCCCCAACATCGGGAACATTCTTCCTGCATCTAGCCTGTCCAATCCCGTAGATACGGATTAGACCGGTATCTAGTTATTTACTTTATTAATGATTTTAATTAAATATTGATAACATCAGGCCGCAAACGTTATTTCTTGAGTGTTAGTGCTGGACTTTGACTCGACCTTCCTAGTTAGCCGGCGCCTGAGACTGAGCCAAGCAATGTCCAGACCTGACTTCAACACAAAGTGATGGAGGAACACAAAGGGTCAGGCTCGTCCAACGCTCTGTGTTTTGCTCGTGATTCCTGCGTCTGCAGTTCCTCGTGTCTACAGACCAGAGTTGCCACTTGACTCCGAGATGACCATCACAGAGCATACGGAAGATAGACACGAAATGCTGGAGTAACACAGCGGGACGGGCAGCAACTCTGGAGAGAAGGAATGTGTGACGTTTCGGTTAGAGACCCTTCTTCAGAGTCTCGTCCCGAAACGTCACCCATTCCTTTTATCCAGATGCTGCCCGTCCATGATGTTATGTCTGTCTCCAGTATTACTGTGTCTATCATCGGCGCAAACCAACATCTACAGTTCTTTCCGACACATTAGAGGATACCGTCTCGCCATTACCCGCTTCATTTCCAAAACGTTGCCACCTCTCTTTACTTTGCTTACTGAAGCCTGATCCTTGTCAGACCCAGTGCTCTATCGCCCAGCCTCTCATCTTTCAATCGGGTTCGGCCAGGAAGGAACTGCAGATGCTGGATTAAAACGAAGATAGACACAACATGTAGCTCAGCGGGACAAGCAGCATATCAGAAGGGTCTCGACCCGAAATGTCACCCATTCCTTCTCCCCAGAGATGCTGCCTGCCGTCGATTTACTCCAGCATTCTCTTTAAACCGGCATCTGCTGTTCCTTCCGACACATGCACAAGAAATAGGCAACTTTTCGGGCCGAAACGTTGCCTATTTCCTTCGTTCCATAGATGCTGCTGCACCCGCTGAGTTTCTCCAGCATTTGTGTGTGGGGGTGGGAGTTGGGGGGGGGGGGGGGGGGGGGGGGGGGGGGAGAGATAAGGCAGCCTGAAGAAAGGGTCGCATGTCCATTTCCCTCCGTAGATGCTGCCTGGCCCGCGAAGTTCCTCCAGTTTTAGAAACTGCTTTAGACAAAAAGAGACACAAACTGCTGGAGTAAAATAGCTCAGCAAGTGAGGTTCCTGAACACTCAAAAATGAAAAAGAATGAAAATTTGATTATTTCACCTCCCTTCAACTATTTTGTGTTTCAGCATGAGAGGGATTATAACATTAGAGACATTCATCTTGTAGTGATGTGTTAATGAAGAATTGCAGACATCAATCTGAACGTTAAAAATATATTTATTTAACAATGAGGTAAAACAAGCACTGACAATCAAACTGCTCAGTTACTCACCGTTCGCAGGAGTTCCCACGGTACCCGCAAGAGTTATTACGGATATCGCACGGATATCGCACTGGCCACTATGTTCATACAATGTTGCAATGCTGCTCAAGTCACTCTTGGAGAAATTCAAAAATGTTTGAATTTTCTCCCGACCTTACCAAGTCACACGACTACCTGCCGTTAGCGCCACGGAGGTCCTCGGTGGTCCACGAATGCCGTACTGCTATCGCAGAAGGTTCCCACGATGTTAAATCTTGTTAAGTCTTGCTTCAGGTCGCACAGTGAGAAAGCCCTTTAAGAATGACAGACGTCCTTCCCCACAAATGCTAACAATAATCCAGCAGTTCCATTACGACCATTACTGATACCCGGTATATGTTTTTTTCAGTCCAGGTTTACTTAATTACTTGAATTTGAATTCCCCAGTGCTGTAGCAGGATTCAAACTCACGTCTCCAGATCAATAGTCCAGGCCTCTGGATACTAGAGCCCAGCAACTTAATCACTATGCTACTATACTCTCTGCTGAACACCTATTGATGGTATAATTTATTTGGGAGTGTATGAATTAAAAAGGGGAATGGAATGGGAAAATGGGACATGATCATTCCCCTGCACTAACATCTGTCAGCTTGATGTTTTTTTCATATATAGGATTTAACGTACACTTCAGTTTATGTAGTGTTGACATATAGCAGTGATTTTCAGATATTGATTCAAATTCTATTTAAAGAATGGCTTGTACTAACCTAGCAGAGAAAGGCATTCATAACATTAAAAAAAAACTGAAGTTTTTTTGTGTACACTATGAATTCGCAAAAGATCAAAGCAACCATCAATACCTCAATATTTTTCAAATACATTGCACAATATAATTACAAAAAAAAACTATTTACACAGTACAGAGCATTTCAAGATGTATCACAGATAAACACAATGAAGAAGATGAAGTGGGAAAGTGACAGTGCAGTAGTGCAGCTGGTAAAGTTGCTGCTCACAGTTACAGAGACACGGGTTTGATCCATACATCGGGTGCAGTTTGTGTGGCGCTTGCATGTTCTCCCGTTTTCTCCCACATGCCACATACATGGTTCAATTATACTTTATTGTCAGATGTACCGAGGTACAGTGAAATTCCTTGTCTGCATTCAGTTCAGTATTACTATAGGTAAGCATAATCTTAGTTAAGAACACTATGAATGAATAGTACACTGACACACATGCCTCTAATGCGTGGGGAGTTAATTGCCTCTAATGCGTAGGGAGTGGATAAGAATGTGGATGATTGATGGTCAACATGGATTCAGTGTGCCGAAGGGCCTGTTTCCATGTTGTATCACTAAACTAACTGGAAATTTGGAGTGGTTTCTAGGAACATTTTATGAATACAAGAGGAGGTTAAAAAGGAAAAGCTGCAAGCTTTACTGATGGAAGGTGGGACAGTGAGATTAAGAGCTAAAAGCCTGCCATCAAGAGTGGAAATATAAAAGGAGAAAGGTGGAAGAATGGAAAGTCAAAGAATATCGATCTAGAGGCCAGGAAATGTAAAAGTAAATATCTGAAGAAAGTTGCAAATCCATGGAGTGAATTAATGACAAGGATGTGGAGTTTTAAACTTTAATTTTTCTCATGAATTTGCCAGCAAATATGTTCATAAATGACCTACGTCAACTGTGGGATACCTGATCCACTCTGGTGTACTTCCAAGGAGTACAGCCCGCATTTGTAGTTTCCTTTGCTCTCAGCCTTGGAAACCTTGCTGTTGAACCTATCGCAGGATAACCTTGTCCAAATACAGCAGGCCCAAATAAATAAGTGAGTGGGAAGTAGGGAAGAGCTCCTATCTGTTTTAATCAAAATAGTGAAGGATAACTGCACAGTGGCACAGCTATTAGGGCTTCTGCTTCACAGCACCAGAGGCCTGGATTAAATTTCTGACCTCAGGAGCTGTCTGTGTGGAGTGTGCATCTTCTCTCTGTGACCATCGAGTACTCCAGCTTCTTCCCACACTCCAAACGTGTGGGTTTGGAGTTTAATTGACCTCTATTAATTGCCAATGTGTGGGATTACATAAAATTAGTGTGAACAGGTAGTTGGCAAGGATTTGGTGGGCTGAAGGGCATGTTTCTATGCTGAATCTTTCAGTCAGATATGTAATAATGAAAATAGCTCTAAAATAGGCATGTGGGGTAAATTAAGCATTTCTATGTCCGTTTATGTCATATATATTTAGGTTCTGATGCCTCCTGAAGATTATGTAATGCAATACTTAATAATCAATAATTATTTAAAAAAGTTAACTGATTAAAGTGAATTTGGAGGTTGGCTGGTAACCATAATTGCAGAGCTTGTCTGAAGAAGGGTTCCGACCCGAAACGTCACCCATCCTGCCTGACCTTCTGAGTTACTCGATCACTTTGTGTCTATCTTCAGTATAAACCAGCATCTGTAGTTCCTTCCTACACTCCAAATTCACTATAATCAGCTAACTTTATTTTGTAATTGTTGATAATTAATAACTGTAAACTGAGTCATTAAACTGTTAACTTTTTGATTAATAATTTCAATTATTTTACTATTAGGGATCATCACATTTAAAAAATATATTATAACAACCTGGATTAGAGCGGTAAATTGGCGTGAAGGTAAAAGATCAGCCATGATCGAGTGAATTGTACAGCAGATGGAGAGAACAAATGGCCTTGTACTTGTATTCTTTACTTTTTTGACAGCCCCGATTGTTTTAGAATATTCATCAGATCAGATCAGATTAGTACTGCCATATACACAAGATTAAATTACTCATTAAAAAAGCTCATAGACTTAAAAGTATACATGGTAATAATGAGTATAACAATATATACAACAATTAATGCAAGCAACTGCATGATGTAAATACTGCAATCTAAAGTAGTGCAAAAAGATGCTGAAATGTTATATATAAAATTAGTTTAATTTAATTTAGTTTATAGTTACAGTGCAGTAACAGGCTATTCAGCCCGCCGAGTCCGGGCTAACCATCGATCGCCACATATTAACACTACCCTACACACTTATACATTTTTACAAAGACAATTAACCTACAAACCTGTACATCTTTGGAGTGTGGGAGGAAACCGAAGATTTCAGAGAAAACCCATGCAGAGAACGTACAAACTCTGTACAGTCAGCACCCGTAATCGGGACTGAACCCGGGTCTCTGGCGCTGCAAATGCTGTAAGGCAGCAACTCTCCTGCTGCACCACCGTGCCTAATGAGAGGCATTAATAGGGTAGACAGTCAGAATCTTTTTGCCAGGATGGAAAAATACTAGAGAGCATAGCTTTAGCGAGAGAGGGGCAAAGTTTAAAGGAGATGTACGGGGCAAGTTTTGTTTTATACATAGGACATGAGTGCCTGCAACGCACTGTCTGGGTGGTGGATGAAGCAGATACATCAGTGGTAATTTAAAGTTATTTGGATAGGATACAGATATGCAGGGAATGCAGGGATATGGGTAGGTAAATGTTGTTCTTGGTGTCTTGTTCAGAACATACATTGTGGGCCAAAGAGCCTGTTCTTGTGGTGTACTGTTCTGTGTTCTAATAGCCAAATAACAGAATTATATAGTGTTAAGAACACCTCCTGGAAAAGGATGTGAAAGAGGTTATTAGCTCAGGAGTCTGATAACAGTGGAAAAAAAGCTGTTCTGAAGTGTAGACTTCAGGGATTTCAAACTCCCATAGCTTCTCCCGAAGCAAAAAGAGAGAAATGGGAATGGCCTGGGTGACCTGCATCCTTGACAATCCTTCCACTCCCTGATGCAACACACTATGAAGATAGATAGGATGGAAGGATATATGATATACATTCTCAAGTGTTCAAAAGAGTGGAAAATTTAATAACTGGTGAACCAGAGGATTGACCGGTGAGAGGGGAAAGCTTTTTAAAGTGAAAGGGAAAGATTTAGTAGGAACCTAAGGGGCAGCTTTTTCCAATACAGAGGGTATACATGGGACGAGTTGCCAGAGGATGTAGTTGAGGCAGGTACTATAACAACATTTAAAATACATTTGGACAGGTACATGGATACGAAAGATTCAGAGGGACGTGGGCCAAATACAGGCAGAAACTAGCATAGCTGAGACATCATGGTTGGCATGGGCAGGAGGGTCAAAGGACGTGTTTCCATGCTACACGAGTCTATCGTGGCTTCACAGGTTGTCAAAGTAACTAATTCAGCACTGCTGTACACTCGCATCAAGAGAGCCCATGCACTGCTCTGGTCAATGTATGCTTGCCGACCAAAGGAAGGCTGGAGCATGCAGGAAAAAATACTGTGCAGACTGACAACTCAGGGCACAATACACAATCTGACCTAATTACTAAGAGTTGCAGAGCAGGATAGAACTACGATAACAAGAAAATTAGGTGACTATAAAACAAGATACACCCACCTTTCGACTTCATTGAACAAAATTGCTCAGCATTTATTATTTTATATTTTCCACAATTGCAGCATCATTCAAACTTACAAAAATCACAGTTCAGAAGCTGAAAAAACAGTTCAGAGAGAAAAAATTTAGAGCAAAATCCCCATTCATACATTGAGGAAGGGTGATGTGGCTTCACTAATTTTGTGTTCATTTGCATCAAATAACTCTAATTTATATTGTCAGCTTTAGAAGTAAGAAGCTCATGAATAAGTATGGAATTAGACATGAGCCATCAGTTTTAGGAATAAAAGTTTGTTTTACATGGAACACATCTCAAACCAATTCACCTCCTCCCTATGCCTGCCCCACCCATCTATCCCACCCCTGCAACAGCCATCATCATTACAGAGTAGAAACAAAGAACAACAGATGCTGGTTTACAAAAACAACACAAAATGCTGCAGTGACTCAGGTGGGTCAGGCAGCATCTCTGGATAACATGGATAGGTGACGTTTCAGGTCTGGACCCTTGTTCAGACTGATTGTAAGGAGGGAAGGGGATGGGAGCTAGAATGTGGGAGCTAGTGTCCAACTTGGGTGTTTTAATGTCTCTTGGTGTGTCTTGTGTCGGGGTTGGTGAGGGGGTAGGAGGGGGGGGGGGGGCTAAGGGGGGAACCGCTTTTGGTTGCCTCCTCCACGGAGAGGCGACTTTTTCCATGTCGCCTCCCTCGCGGCTTAACACGATGGATTGGTGCAGCCTTTCCCGGAGTCGGGCCCGGAGTTTCAGCAGCGGGCGCAGCGTGGACTTTTCATCCCGGAGCGGGCGCAGCGTGGACTTTTCATCCCGGAGCAGGCGAGCCCTTGCCGGGGTTTGCCAGAAAGGAGTGCTCCACGCTGGCCCGTGGACTGTTGCAGCCTGAAGCTGCGGTCTGCGGAGCTTCTAGTCGCGGGCATGGCGTCCGGGGCCTGGGACCCCTCGCTAGGGACCCATCGCTGGAGAAGAGCTCCGACCGCCAGCATGGTCTGCGGAACTTATAGCCACAGGTGCGGCGTGGACTTACCATCCGGAACGGGATCCCTCGCCGGGGATCCCCGGAGAAGTTGCGACTGCCGGCCTGAGGCCCTCAACATCCTGAAGCCGCGGTCTCCGGTAGGGAAGTGCCGATTCGGGACTTACCGTCCCGGCTAGAGGGCCTATACATCTGGCCGCCCGCAGCGGCGACTGCAGAGGTTTATGGCCCCGACCACGGGGGAACAAAGGAGGAGGACTGACTGTACTTTGTGCCTTCCACCACAGTGAAGAAATGCTGTGGGGAATGTTTGTGTTAAATTTTTATTGTGTATTGTGTGTTCTTTTTTGATTGTACCGCTGCTGGCAAAATTAATTTTAGCCAGCAGCAGAAGCAGCAAAATTAAAGCTGCTTCCCGCAAATCCTTAAATTCCGACAGTGCACTCAAGGGACCACAGTAACCCGAGCTGCTTCCTTCCCCGGAAGTTGCGGCCAGTCCTTCTGTCCGTACCCGGAGCGCTGCGGCAGCGGTGAGTGAGTTACTGATATGATCTCCGACCCCCTCCTTCTCAACACTCCTGCCCTCCCCGCATATTTAACCGTTGGCACAGACTCTCCACACGCTGTGAAAGGAACTCTCCCTCCAATTGGTCCCTTGAATTAGTATTGTCATTCAATAAGATGACTACTGATTCAACATCCCAGTGTGCTCCCGTTTTTCCCACCATCTCTCCAACTGCCTTCATCCTCCGTCCCCCACGCATTCAGTAATTACAAAATGAAGGAGATTTAGAAGCCTTGGGAAAATTGAATTGTTACTTATTTTTATTTTTTACGGAGAGAACAATCTGCGCATGCGCGGTTTAAGTTTTTTTTTAAAGCCGACTGACTGCCTACCTTGAGTAATTACTCACGGCACGTGCCTGCTCCTCACCTCCTTTCTCAAAGAGCGCCCTTTAATTCTGAGGCTGGTCCTAGACTCTCCCACCAGTGAAAACATATTTTCATATCCACTCTATCTATGCCTTTCATTATTCTGTAAGTTTTAATGAGGTACCCCCTCAACCTTCTAAACTCTAGCGAGCAGAGGCCCAGTGCAGTCAGGTGCTTATCATATGCTAACCCACTCATTCCTGGAATCATTATTGTAAACCTCATCTGACCCTCACCAGAGCCAGCACAACCTTCCTCAGATATGGGGCCCAAATTTGATCACAATACACCAAATGGGGCCTGACCAGCATCTTATAGTACCTCATGTGTGTGTTGCAAATTAGGTGCGTGTTGTAAGCAATCCAAGAGCTTTGAATAAACCTGTCACCCCTTTGAGAGCTCACCATGTTTCCTGCATATTACCCCACACATTGCATGTTACTTCACTGCTGACGAAGAGCCCACAGGGGCAGGTACATTACAGGTGACATGTACGAGAGAACTTGGTGCTCATCTTTGTTCCGTAATACAACAATAAGCAACAAAATATATATATATTTTTAAAATATCTGGTTTAGCTGAAAATTAATAAAAAGAACAGGAGATGTAAGAAATATATACAGCAAATAGCACCATGTAAACAGGGCTTAGATAAAATGAAACTAAAGATAGGGAGTCCACATTTTAGGTATGTTACAAAACTTACCTTCAGCGGTGCTGCAGTTCTGTCACTGGCCGTGTGCGTGACTTTGGCGCCTTTGAGGGGGGGGGGGGGGGGGGGGCAGGATTAAAATGCCGGTTTCTCCTGCCTGTCCGAGATATATTTTCTCGGGCTACTACCTGATGCTGAAAAATCGTTCCGACTGCCGTTCTTGGGAATTTTTTTTTTAAACCGCGGGACAATTTAATTGCTGGAGTAAAATAAAAATCTACTTCTAACGCCGTCAACGCCGACAACGCGATGGATCTCACGTGGGGACAAAACATAAGGTAAGTTGTTTATTTTACATATCAACTTGCTTCTTAGGATTACTTTAATCAAAATTTCATCGGCGAAAATGTGATTAAGATACGAACCGGCAGTGTTTTTCCTGCCGTTATGGGGTTTAAATTCACCGCAACCGCAATGTTCCAAACAATCACATTCCACAAAATCTCACTCGCAAGATGATTTAAATGGCCCTTAATTTACGAGTTAAACACTAAATTCCTTCAATTTGGACTATAAATTCATGACGATGAGATTTAAAAATCATGTTATATTGTGAATTCTTGTGTGAATGTTATTTGGACACTTAGGCTATTTACAAATGTTAACCTTTTCTTAAGAAATGGATAGATGTTGAATTTTGTAATTAGCTACAATTAGGTAACTAACTAATTATATGCTTTAATTTCAGGTCATCCAAGTAAGATTGTTTCATATTCGTTTCAGAATGCTTCAATCTATAATAACTGAAAATTTCATTCAGTTCTCTTAATTTTTAAGAAAGATATGGACTTTTGACTGTCCTCGATCACAGCTTTTGAGTTGTCAATGGAAAAGCAATAGGGAACAAGATGCTAATTTCAGAGTATGAAAATGGCCATAACTTTTTTAATACTGAAGATATGAAAGTGAATTAGGTGTCAAATTAAACTTCTTTTTATGCTTTCATGGGATAAATTCCAGACTTGATTTTTTAAATCTCAAAATGTTGTAACATTGCTACACATTTGCATTTGACTTTACTTAACCCCTTTAAAGGGATATTTTAAAGTTCATGTTGCACGAACATGTGGGGTGGTACAATTATGCAGCTAACAGAACTGCTGCCTCACAGCATCAGAGAACTGGGTTTGATCCTGACCTCGGATGCTGTCTGTGTGGAGTTTGCACATTCTCCCTGTGACCGCATGGGTTTCCTCCGGGTACTCCGGATTCCTCACACATCCCAAAGATGTGCGAGTTTGGAGGTTAATTGGCCTCTGTAAATTGCCTCTGTGTGGTGAGTGGATGGAAAAACGGGATAGCATAGAACTAGTGTGTAAGGGTGAACGATGGTCAGCATGGTCTCGGTGGGCCGAAGGACCTATTCCCATGCAGTATCCCCAAACTAAACTCATGAATTGTGGGCACCTGCCAATTCAAATGTTATTGATGACTAGCAAAGCTATGCTAATCTTTCCAACCTAAACCATTAAATGTACACCATTCATTTGTCAGAACTTGTTCCTTTAATTTAAGGGATCTTAGAAATTAATGTCATATAAACCATTAATTTTTCAAAAAAGATAACTGATTGCGATTATGTTTCACAATATTAACGGTTTATAGAATGCTTTAATTTCATCTTGTACTCAACAAATAAAATAATGGGGAAATATAGTGTAGGAAGGAACTGCAGATGCTGGTTTAAACCAAAGATGGACTCAAAATGCTGGAGTAACTCAGCGGGATAGGCAGCATCTCTGAAGAGAAGGAATTGGTGACGTTTCGGGTCAAGGCCTTCAGACTCGGTCATGACCCGAAACGTCACCCATTCCTTCTCTCCAGAGATGCTGCCTGTCCCACTGAATTACTCTAGCATTTTGTGTCTATCTAGGAAAAATATAGGATGGACTGTATGCATATATACCATCATATAATAATCCCATGATTTGGCTTCACATCAATAACATCAAAAGGATTGTGTTAATTAAGAAATTATTAAAACCCTGCATCTGGTGAAAGTTTCTGCAGTAAGAACATATACTGTACAGGAGAGAGAATTAGACAACTACGTGCTTTTTTAAAGTATAACCTATTGAAAAATATTACAGCAAGCATAAGGCCTACTGAAGCTTTGAAGACAGTGAGTGATATGTTCAGATCAAATAAACATTGTACAAATTTCACGTTGATCAGGTTATCGTTTAATTTTCCTCTGGAAAAATGGCGCAATACTTCCATCATTCACAGGGATCTCCTGAAGCCAGTTCACCGAAAATGACAACAATTTGGTTAAAAATATAATAAAAGTACTGTTTTCAGCCCAAACTGCAACATGAAAATAATGCTGCTCCATTCTGGATACAATATTTGCTGAAAATACCTTCACCGAAACATTAATCAAGTTCTCCACCCACTGGGCAGCCATATGGTAAAGCAGCAGGTATATGCAAGAGAATCTTGCAAACTTGCTGATGTTCTGTAACTGAATGCAATTAATTATGAGGTGCTGCATCCATCTCCTGCATTTATCCTTCTGATAAAAATATTTATTACAGCACCTTTACAATACACGGCAACTGATTAATGGCCTAATCAAAGAAAATTGAACTTTGTGAAATTATTGCTGGAAATTTGTAAGGGAAAATAGCTAAAGCCACATTTGAAAATTAAATGAAAATAGATTTTTGGAAAGATTGCTCTTGAAAATTACAGAAATTGGTTGTGCATTAACTATCGAAAATGAGTATTTTGAGCTCTATCAATCTGTCTTCAAACAACAGCAGGTGTTTTTTTTCCAATGTAATGCAACAAGATGGGGCCTGTCTAAATGAAACTTAAAACAGCCACCAAAAGATTTTTAACGAGAACAAAACACTCTAAGATCATTAATCAATATGTTCAATTTTATTTGTAATAATTTATCATGACATAATATTAATGACTTACTCTAGACTTCAGCACCAAGATTAATGTAAATGAACAGCTACAATTAACTTTACTGCTCTCGTTTTGGAAAAAGAGGCAGAAGATTATAAATGACAAGTATTTGTCAATTATCTAATAAAAGAAACCTTGCACAATAGCTCATCCAGTTATTGTGGTATGTTGCGTGTTTGGAATTCCTCAATAAATTACTGCATTGTATTAAACTACATGTGAAAAACTTTAAGTTTTGCAATTTTATTGCAGACATGTGAACAAATAATAACGTTATGTTTGACGCAAAGAATCAGAGTCTTTAGTTGTATAGCGCCAAAAATGAGCCCTTTTGCCCAGCATGTCGATGCCGACCTTTTTGCTCATCTCCACGATTCCCATTTACCACATCCTTTTAAGCCCTGTCTGTTCAACTGTCGAAATGTCTCTGAATTGTAGTGATTGGATTTGATTCCACCACGTCCTTTGGTAGCAAGTTCCAATTATCAACCGCTCTGTGTATTAAAAAAAACTGTTCCTGAAATTCTCTTTAAAACTCCTCCCTCTCATCTCAAAACTATGCCCTCTCGATTCTGATACTCTTGGCATGAGAAAAATATTCTGATTACCTACCCTATTTCTGCCTCATAATTTTATATGCCTCTACCAGGTCACACATCAGCCACTTCGCTCCAGAAAACAAGTCCAGTGTATCCAATCTCTCATAGAGTTATAAAGTCATACAGCGCCGAAACAGCCCCTTCGGCCCAACTTGCCCACACCAACCAACATGTTCCATCTGCACTCATCCCACTTGCTTGTGTTTGGCCCATATTCCTCTAAACCTATCCTATACATGTACCTGTCTAAATGTGTCTCAAACGTTGTGACAGTACCTGCCTCAAATGCCTCCTGTGGCAGATTGTTCCATATACCCACCACCTTTCTGTAAAAAAGTTACCCCTCAGATTCCCATTAAATTTTCCCCACTTCACTTTAAAACTATGTCCTCTGGTTCTCGATTCTTCTACTGTGGGCAGAAGATGTGTTTACCCGATCTATTCCTCTCATGATTTTGCACACCTCTATAAGTTTAGGTGTGGGAAGATGAGGGATGATCTTATAGAGGTGTGCAAAATCATGAGAGGAATAGATCGTGTAAACACATCTTCTGTTTGTGGTGGAAGCAGATACGACAGTGGCATTTAAGAAGCTTTTAGATAAACAAATGGATATGCAGGGAGTATGAATCTTGCCAATATTCCATTCAATCTCCAAAATCTGTTAAAATCCACTAAATCTTCTTAATATCAGGGGTCCTAAAATTAGAAGCAGTCTTGTAGGTTCCTGAGATAATTTGCGAAAATTACGGTCTATTCGGAAAATTCACCATTTCAGGCCAAAATCGCTCTCTGCTCAGGAGCCCCCTGAAAACATTTGTCAAAATGGAAGACATCAAGCAGATAATTAATTTTGGCAATAACACCCAGCAATACAACCCAATGCAATCTAATACTAAGGCCCCTAATTTCCCAGAGTTATAAATTCAAAGTCATACAGTATGGAATAGGCAACGTCCTTACCAACCAAGATGCCCCATCTAAGCTAGTGCCATTCCGCCTTTGGCCCATAGCCTCTAAACGATTCCTATCCATATATTTGTCGAAGTATCTTTTAAATGCTGTTATAGTACCTATCTCAACTATCTCCTGTTGCAGCTCATTCCAAATACCCACCTCCCTCTGAGTGAATAAGTTACCCCTCATGTTCCTATTACATTTCAACTTACTCACCTCAAACCTCTGTCCTCTAGTTTTTTGGGTCTCTCCTTCCTCTGCTTCTGTGTGCTTCTGTTGTATGGATGTGAGATTCACAATAACATTGCAAATGTTCCTTCTCCAAACCCCAGGGATTCCCAGGAGACAGGATGTTGCATTTCTTCAAGAGGTATAACTCTCCGAGAACAGCTCTGGCCTAGCAAGCTTGGCGCTTATCTATTTTTTCACCCTGCCACTGGTGCCCATTTATAGAAACGTACAAAATCGGTGCAGGTGTAAGCCATTCGGCCCTTCGAGCCGGCATTGCCATTCAATATGATCAAGGCTGATCATCCAAAATCAGTACCTGGTTTCAGCTTTTTCCCCCATATCCCTTGATTCCATTAGCCCTAAGAGCTAAATCTAACTCTCTCTTAAAAACTTCTGGTGAATTGGCCTTCACTGCCTTCTGTGGCAGAGAATTCCACAGATTTACAACTCTCTGGGCGAAAAAGTTTTTCCTCATCTCAGTCCTAAATGGCCTACATTAAACTTAAACTTAAAGTTTATTCTTGAGCTCTGGAATTCTCACTCAATTTTTCTACCTTTAAAGTACAACTTAAAATCTTTTAGCAATTCTTTTGATGTCCTTCCGTGACTTAGAAAATAATTTTGCAAAACGCCTTCGGAAGTCTTAGAACATAGAACAGTACAGCACGGGAAAGGGCTTCAATGCCTGTGTCAAGGGATGATGTTGTAGCGGCGCCTACTGGCGCACGCAGGTATCGAACCCGACGTTCGGAAGCCGTGGTCACGTGACTCGGGAGGGGCTGCTTGTTTTCGCGCGGTTTTGCTTTCGCGCGCTAGTTCAGCTCTGACCACCGATGTGGCCAGACGTGTCGAGAGAACCTGTTTACTGAAAAGTGAATATTCAAATAAAAGTTTGTTTAAAACTTCAGTTGCCGTTCTTGAGACTGCCAAAATGTCACGATAAACTAATCTCATTCGCCTGCACATGATTCATACTCCTCCATGATTCATACTCCCTGCATATCCATTTGTTTATCTAAAAGCTTCTTAAATGCCACTGTCGTATCTGCTTCCACCACCATCCCTGGCAGTGCTTTCCAGGCACTCACCACTTGCCCTGCACATCTCCTTTAAACTTTGTCCCTCTCACCTTAAAGTTATGCCCTCTAGTCTTTGACATTTTCATAATTGCCTCTCATAATTTTATATATTTCTATCAGTTCACCTCACAACCTCTGGTTGTTCTAGAGAAAACAAGTTTGTCCAAACTCCTTGTAGCTAATACTTTCTAATCCAGGCAGCATCTGGTAAACCTATTCTGCACCCTCTCCAAAGCCTCCATACATCCTTCCCCCAATGTCTTATTATATTAATTAAATCTATTTCAGTTGATTACATTTTCCAGAATAGTATTGCCAATACAATAGCAAAACTACAACTTTGAAGTTTAGATTTTAGACTTTAGAGATACCCAGAAGTTCTCAATCACATGTACTAAACACACGAGTCTCCACTTCTGCAATTCAGTTCATTTGACAGCAAAGGAGCCTAATTTCAGAAGTGAAGCATAAGGTGTCATGCAATTACACAATGCGTGTAGTGCGTGCAAATGAGTTTTAATTTATCCAATATATTCAGATTCTATTTCTTCCAATAGAATAAGAAACAATTAATTCACTGAATGGTGGTCAAATATTTGGAATAGTTAACTAGGTCTTAATGAACCTAGGCTTTAAAAAAATCAAGGCTTTAAAAAAAATTAAGATGGCCATTAATTATGCATCTACTCTGATCCGATTTACCAGCACTTGGCCCATATTATGTTTGAAGCTATTATTAATAACATTGTCGTAGAGCATTAAAGATAATCATGAAAAGTAAATATAGTTTTGTGAAAGAGAAATCTTATTTGACAATATAGAGTTATAAAGTCATAGAGCACAGAAACAAGCCCTTTGGCCGAACTTGCCCTTGCCAACCTAGATGACCTAATCTAAGCTAGTCTCATTTGCCCACATTTAGTCCATACCACTTTCTTATCCTAACTAAACCTTCCTTAGCCATGTACCTGTCCACATTTATTTTAAATGTTGTTATTATTACCTGCTTCAACTACCTCCTCTGGCAGCTTGTTCCATATACCCACCACCCTTTGAGTGAAAGAGTTGCCTCTCAGGTTTCTATTACATCTGTCTCCTCTCATTTTAAAACTATGTCCTCGGGTTCTTGATTCCCATACCCTGGGAAAAAGACTCTATGCATTGTATTTGAGATATTTAGAAAAAATGATATGTGCTCTGTAATAAGGGAGAATTAGTGGAAGCATTATACATAGATTTCCAGAAAGCATTTAATAAGGTGGGGCATCAAGGATGATTGCAGAATAAAAGCTCATGAGGTAGGAGGAAACTTGGCATAGGATTGAAGTTCGGATGGTTAAATTGAAATTACAGGTGTAAATGGGTATTTAACTGGTTAGCAAGAAATAACAATGATGTGCCACAGGGACTACTTTATATAAATGACTTGGATGAACACACCTCATGGTATGACTGCCAAATCTGCACAGGCTAGGCTTGTATATATTGGTGTTTAAAAGAGTGGATTTTACTTAAAAATTGGTTGCAACAGGTTGGAAGTGCAGAAACTTGCTGCCTCTTGAGAGAGAATCTAGAACTAAGTGTTACTGTTTGTTTCATTGAAATATACATTGTGGTATCAGGCCCTTCGATTACCCGTTCACACAAGTTCTATGTATCTCACTTTTGTACCCACTCCCTACACTTTCAGGGTATTTTACAGAGGCAATCTTCAAGCCCACAAATCTTTAGGTTGCGGGAGGAAACCCATGTGGTGACAGGGAGAACGTGCAAACTCCACACAAACAGCACCCATGGTCAGGATCGAACCCAGGACTCTTGTGCTCTGAGGGAGCAGCTACGCCATTTGAAAGTAAAGGACCATAAGATGAAGATATTATACAAAAAAATTCTGAGAGCAATGAAAGGGTTTGGAACTTCCTCAAATGTAAGTGAATTCTTTGAATGTTTTTGAGGCAGTGTGGCACGGTGGCATACCGGTTGAGCTACTGCCGTACAGCCCCAATGACTCAGGTTTGATGTTGACTACGGGGGCTTGTCTGTATGTACATTCTCCCTGTGACCTGCATGGGTTTTCTCCGAGATCATCGGTTTCCTCCCACACTCCAAAGACGTACTAGTTTGTAAGTTAATTGGCTTGGAATAAAATTGTTGTTAGTGTGTGTAAGATAGTGTTGGTGTGCGGGTATCGTTGGTTGGTGCGGACTCGGTGGGCCGAAAGGCCTGTTTCGGCGCTGTATCTCTAAAACTTAATTAAGCAGAGATAGATAGACGTTTTATTATCAAGGATCAAAGGTTACTGTGGTTAAACAGGAATGAAATGTTAGGGATGCAATCAGATTAGCCAAGATCTTATTAAAAAGCATAGTAGCTTGAGGGGCTGTGTGAGCTATTTCTGTTCCTAAGTCATATGTTCATGCAAAAGAGTTAAACATCTCCTCAGTCTAACTGGATAAGCACCTCATAGGTGGATTCATATTACAAAAAATACAACTGAAATTGGCTGGTGGATGTGATTTTTTCTATAACTTTGAAGCTTTCCATCTTTCCCTTGGCTGTGAGTTTGGTGAGATGTGCAAGTTTATTCCCTTACAACCCTTTTACATACAGATAAATTCCAGCTTGTTTCCACACATGCAAAGCGTTACTACATACCTGTTTTAAATGTAAGCAGGGAAAGGTAAACCAAGTGATTTTATTTTCATCTGAACAATCAGATTTATGTGACGGCAATGACATTTCAAAATTTAATGTATAAAAATAACCCCAAAAATATTAGAATAATGCTTTGCCCAACTGAAATATTAAATTATTTTTCAAAACTAACAGGCCAATAGCTGTTCTGAAGCAAGCGATCACTATCTTAAAATAACAGGAATAGAATTCATGGAACTTTTTAAAACTCAGTTGGTACTGATTACATTAAGCTTCGGTTACAATTTGTATTTATCTGTAATGCTTTAAATTAGACTTCCCAAACACCACACTCTAACAGGCAGTTTATTGAACAAACCAAGGCACCAGGGTTTTGGTCACATCCCCTTCAAAATCAAGTCTGTTCTATTCACACTGAAACCTCATTTATTTATATACACAAATTCAATCCATATCAGTTGGTCACAACTATAATTTACTAGACTAAGTGGGACCCGTTGGGTCCCAGCATAACACGGGAGGGCTGGTCCCCCAACGCAATATTCCACCTCTCCGCCAATTCCAATATTGGTGGCCAGTGTTGTGAGGGGGGGGGGGGGGGTGTTCTGGAGCGCTAGTATGGGTGTTGTTGGCTGAAGGGACTGGTTTCCAGAGGGCTAGTATGGACATTGTGGGCCGAATGAATTCTAGGGCTGGCGGCTCAGTCACTCAAGCCTGTAGTGCTGGCAGCGCACTCACTCACGGCTGGTAGGCTGGCAGTTGACACAGCTATTCCTTGAAATTCCATTTCAAGCAGGGTGCAAGGCCACAAAAGACAGCTAGTCGTGACCTCTCCCTCCTCTATCTTGCAGAGACTGAGCCATGCCCACACTTCTGTGTTTTATAGTCCCTCCCCTCCCATCAGAAGGGGCGTGGCCTTCATGGCATGATCGACAGGAGAGAGAATCTCAAACATTTTTAAACACTAATAACTCTTTTGATTTTCATCGATGGGAAAAATCCTCGGCACCTGATGAGCGGAGGGAGCTGAGTAAGATGGCCAAAAATCACATCCATACATGTAGCGCTTTTTCTAAAATCAATATAAAGCGCAAACAGGAAGTGGTCAAAATTAGACTTTTAATTATACAGAAGGCAAGGCAACTATAATTAGGCAAGGCAGCTTTAATTAGGCAAGGCAACTTTGATTAGGCAAGGCAACTTTAATTAGGCAAGGCAACTTTAATTAGGCAAGGCAACTTAATTAGGCAAGGCAACTTTAATTAGGCAACACAGCTTTAGCATTTCCAAACCAAAGGCAACACAGCTTTAACATTTCCAAACCCAAACTATATTTTCAAACCACATTAAGGGCACTGACAGGTCAGTAAAACCACTCACAGTTTAGTTGACATGTGTTCAGTGTTATTCACAGCTCAGACTGAGAGATGTGACCCTCTCGCTACCCCATCCTGCAGAGACTGACTGAGGCACTCAACACTTATGGGTTTTATAGTCCCTTCGGAAGGGGCGTGGCCTTCAGGAGAGAGAATCTCAACATTTTTTAAACACTTAATAACTCTTTTATTTTACATCGATGGGAAAAATCCTCTTGTCCTGCGCAGCGGAGGGGGGCTCTGGGTAAGATGGCCAAAAATCACAGCCGTAAGTGGCAGAGTTTGTTCTAAAATCAATATACAGAACAACAGGAAGTGGTCAAGATCAGACTTTTAGTAATATAGATAGATACCTTTTTCATGCTTTTTTCTATGAGAAGAACTCCTCGCCATTCAGTAATGACCCCTTCACCCCTTCTGAGCATACACTGTTTGGTTGCTCACTTCTGTGATTGCTCACTCTGCAGCAACCACAACATGTCGTGGTAGTCTGGCAAGCTGACCTCTAACGTGCTGAAGCCAGGCACCAGCTCTCGCACACCTCCTCCTACTAACCCCTGGACCATGACCCCACAGATGAGCACCAGGCCATCATCTTGCAGATTATCTCCGGTTTTATCACTTCCGGCTGTCTGCCCAGCAACAACTTCCAACCTTTTAATTCCCCAGCCTCGCACGACACGGTTTTACCTTCTCCCCAAAATCTATAAACACAACTGCCCTGGCAGACCCATTGTCTCTGCCTGTTCCTGCCCTACGGAAATCATTTCCATGTACCTCGACTCCAACCTATCCCCCCTCGCCTTATCCGTTCCCACCTATGTCCAAGATACCTCACACTCTTCTTCTCATTAATGGCCTCTGTTTTCCGGGCCCCCACTCCCTCATCTTTATTATGGACGTTCAGTCACTCTACACCTCTGTCCCTCACCAGGCACGCCTTAAAGCCCTCCGTTTCTTCTTCTACCGCAGAACCAGCCAATTTCCCTATACTAATACTCTCCTCCGCCTAGTCCGCTGGTCCTCACTCTCAACTACTTCTCCTTCGACTCTTCTCATTTCCTCCAAATCAAAGGCGTAGCCATGGGCACTTGAACAGGCCATAGCTATGCCTGCCTCTTTGTAGAGTACGTCAAACAATCCCTGTTCCAGGCATACACTGGTCCATCCCTGAACTCAACCTCCGCTACATTGACAACTGCATCGAGGCTACCTTCTGCACCCATGCAGAACTCCTGGACTTTATTAACTTCACTACCAATTTCCATTCTGCACTCAAATTCACTTGGACCATCTTCGACACGTCCCGCCCCTTTCTTGATCTCACCGTCTCCAACACAGGAGATGGACAATTGAATGGAATCAATCTAGCTATCTTTTTTTACTGAAACTCTCATCTTGTTTGTAATTATATCTGTGATTCTGTCTGTCTGTCCATGTTCTCCTGGAACTACGCCAAAACGGTACATGATAGTGCTAACATTTTGGACCAATTTACTCACCATTGTCCTGTGGTGTGCCTTGTGGTGTGTTTTCATCAAGTTTCGTTCAGATTGATGGTATATTTTACAAGTTAGACATATTTTAAACTTTACAAAATCCCACTTTAAGAAAATTAACTTGCATCTGCACTGACAGTTAGCAGCTTACGCCATCATAATGAGATCTCAAATCTCATTTACATAAAAGATTGCTCCTTTTAAATGTAAGTGATACAATGTTAACAAAGACAGGACTTCTAAGGGCAATGAGAGATTTGTTACATTGTTGTAAGGAGAAGGAGGGAGTGGAGGAGGGCAAGAGGAGAGGGTGAGGTTGGTGTTTAATGTTATTTAAACAGATAGAGGGAGAGGAGGGGGGTAAGGAGTGGAGAGGGGTTTTGGAGGGAGGGAGTGACAGGGTAGGGGAAAGAAGTAGGAGGGAGAGTTGTGTGAGGGAGTGGGGGACGGGAGGAGAAAGAAGAGGGAGGGTGAAGATTAGGGGAAGGAGTGCTGGGGGATGAGGGGTAATCAGCCGCACCTGCGCGGTTGAGGGCTATGGGTGAGTGGTGGAATATTGCGTTGGGGGAACGGGTTGCGTTGGGGTAACGGGTGAGTGGTGGAATATTGCGTTGGGGGAATGGCGCCCAACGGGTCCCACTTGATCTAGTATATATTATATTACTAAAACTCTCATCTTGTTTGTTTGTTTGTATGCGTGCATATGTGTGAGATCCCAAAACCCCGCCAAAACAGTACACGATAGCTCAACAATTTTTACCACCTTACTCACCATTGTCCTGGGATGTAAATAAAACATGTTTCGTTCAGAGTGATGTTATATTTTAAATGTTATTGACATTTTAAACATTTAAAAAATCACTTTTCAAACCACTTTCCCACTTGCCCTGCCCATCAGCCACAATGACATCAAAATGGGATCCCGAATCTCATTTACATTTGAAAAATCGTGATTTTCAAAAAAATTCAGTTTTAATCAAATTCTTCCGTTTTCATTAACAGCTGACATTGTGTTTAGGTTATTTTAAATAAAAATTGTGATTTTCATTGGTGGGGGGGGGAGGGGGAATAGGGGGGATGTTCCATTTAAAAAAAACATTGCGATTTTCATTGTGGGGGATGGGATAGGGGGTAGTTTCATTTAAAAAAAAATATCACGATTTTCATTGTGAGGGGGAGTGATTGGGGGGAGGTGAGGAGTGGAGGAGCAGGGGGATAGAGGGAGGGGGGGGGTAAGGAGGTGAGAGGGAGGGAAAAGTGGGGGAGATGAGGGGGGAGCGGTAATAAACCAATACCAATTAGTAGCAAGGAATTAAATGGCTCAGTTTTTCCAAAACTGACAATTCATAATAGAAAAAAAATCACAAAAAGCAACCAAATTAGTTCAATCTCCATTCGGAAAGGAGGCCGGCGCTAGCAAAGTGCTGAATACGTGTTCCTAAACTTGAGTGCTTCCCCCGATGAGACCTTAAAATATTCTGCTTGCCACTTCTTGAGATTCAAAGAATGCAAGGGATCATTTGGCACAGTTACAAGCAAGGTGTTCTTCTGGGATCCTTGCCAACTTCCTTCCCTCACCCAACACAGCAAAAACATATGGACTGGTCACTGAATTCATCACTTGTGTGTTGTGCCAATAGTGATCAACTCAATATTAAGTATTAAGTAAAGGGATAAAATAAGGTGAATGTATACATGTTTTGTTTTTAATTAGATGTTACAAACAAGGTCTGGAATGCTATTTTAAATGTTCTCCCTGGCTGAAAATTCATAGAAACAAAGGAAAATGGAGCAAAATAGGCCACGTGCCCATCAAACTTCGTTAATCATCCAATGCAATCATGGTGATCCATCTCAAGTTATATATTTCACAATTTTGCCCAAACCCCATTGCTGCTTTTTGCTTCAACAACTTGTCCTCTATGCTTTAAGTGGTTACAAATTGATCAGTCACCATGCTGTGAGTATAGAAATGTTTCTTCATTTCAGTCTTAATCCTTATTACATTCAGCTCTGGTTATACACACTCCAGGGAAACATTCTCCCAATGTCCATTCTCTCTTGTCCAAAAAGAACTTTTGTATGCCATGAGATACCCACTCATTCTTCTAAACTTTAGTGATTACTCTTCATTTGGCAGTTCTCCAATCCCAGTAATCAGACCACTAGATCTTCATTGTGCAGTGTATCATTTCAGGAGAAAAAATGTATTTTACAGTCCAAACATGTTCTCACCAAAGCCCTCTGTATATGTAGCTGAACGTGCTTGCTCCTCCTTCACATCCTTTTGCTATGATAGCCATTTACCTATATAACTATTTGCTACATCTGCATGTTTGCCCTCACTGCTCAAGAGCACCCATGTCACCATGCACATTAACATTTCCTGATTTCACAGTTTCAGAAATTGACTTTTTTTCTGAAGTGGATAACAGGACATTTATCGATGCTATAAGGTAGTTCTACTATCACACGATATGTTATAGAAAACAGCATTATAAAGACAATTGTGTGAATGCGGAAGGGGGTTTAGGGACTAGAGAGTTTCAGACTCACAATAACAGTTATTCCCCCCCCACCCCACCCCCCAGGGTCCCAACCTGAAACGTCACCTATCCATGTTTACCAGAGATTCTACCTGGCCTTCTGAAATACTTCAGCACTTTGTGTCTTCTTTTAAACTAAATATATCCATTTGTCATCTTTCCACAGCTCATTCTTCCCTGTTATTTGGAATAGCATAACTTTCAGCAAATCATCAACAATATCACAGTAGATTTTTTGTTTTACGAACATTTTCAATATCTAGAGGTGAGAGGTGCGACATTTAAAGCCGATGTGCAGGGCACGTTTTGTTTTACACACAGGGTGCAGGGTTGCTGGAACGCATTGCGAGGGATGATGGTGAAGGCAGATATGGTAGTGATATTTAGGAAGCTTTTAGATCGGCACACGGATATGCATGGATCAATGTTCTGCCAGATGAGATTAGCCAGATGAGATCATTTTCTGCACAGACACGGGGGACTGTTACTGCACTGTTCTAATTGCATTATATTTATTCCCAACTTTTAATTGCCAACTATATATTTATTACTGCACATTGGGTTTTACAAGTATTTTAAACTTGAAAATGATAAGTACACACGAAACTAAATCCTTGTAAAATTAACATATATTGTATCTACCAAAGTTATAATCATAGATCATAACGCACATTAGAATGACACAACTTCACAGACATAGGATCCCTCCTGCCCCTTTCTCCCACATTGGCATAGCTCTCAGCAGAAAGACATGGAACTGCTGACAGTTTCAAACACGAGCAAGAATATTACTTGGCAGAGTCCGACTCAAGTGGCTGAGGAACCAATGTAATTTTGTCTGTCATTTTAGATTATCCAGGATATTAGTTCGCTGTCCATGCACACACTTTTAATAGACTCCACTCCCTCTTATTGCTTGCAACTGACAAGATAAATAGGCAGCTAACACAGAATGACTAAGTTCGCCACAATGAGTCTGCCACTGAACAAGACAGACATGCAGAGGAAGAAATCTTGGGAAAATACTCAAAATTCATTAATATATTGAGCTACGTTAATTTTTTTTTACGTGGGGCTTCCAGGGAGCCATCTTAAACTGTGCTTACATATCTCTAAAAGTCTGCAATTGATGAAGTGAGGAAATGCCCCAGCCACAGTATAAATGGATGATAAATTCCTGCTATAAATTGTAGCATCGTAAAAATACACAACAAAGTGGTACATGCCAACGTACAATTTTCATCCTTTCTTGGTAGGTGACGGATGAAACCTAGAAATGATACAGGAGGTTTGCTCTTAGTCGGAGAAATAAACTGGTTGGGGACAAAAACATTTATATATTACATTTAACAAAGTGAAACATCCAGCTGGAATTCATCAAGCACAATTTGCCACAATTTTGGCAGATAGCAAAAGTTTTTGCTAAATCAAGGGCTTTAACGAGTTAGAGATAAGGAAGAGGGAGAGACAGTGGCGTTTTCAGGAGGGCCTTCAGGAGGGCATACTTGCAACTAATGTAGACCCGAGAGCAATTAAAATCATAGAGCAAATTCTCCAGATTCTATCTGCCAGTATTTTGCTTACAAACCAGCAGTATATGAAGGTTGATTTCTCTAATTTCAAGTAACCCCTGCAATCCCTCTCCCCTACCCTACTAGTTACACTGTTCGTACTGTTGTATCCCTCCGTTATTACATCTTGCCCAGCCTACAATGGGCCATTGTGGGCTCCACACTTCCTTGGCCATCTGTTACCGGCCCTGCTTCGTTCTGGCCTTTTCTTACTTCCAGTCTCCTACCGTCTGCTTTCAGTCTGAAGAAGGGTCCTGATCCGAAATGCCTTTTACTCCAAAGATGGAGGGGGGAGGGGGGGGGGGGGGGGGGGTTGTTGGAAAGTTGAAAATGAACCTGAGGCCAAGATTAAAATAGGCCATGCCCTCATTGGATGATAGAGTAGATTTGAGGAAAGCACCTGTTCTTGTGTTCTTAGAAATAAAATAAAGATTACAAAGATAGAATGGTACCAAGATCATGGAGGGGTCTATAAAAGGGATAATAATTTAAAAAGTCATTGTTGCTTAACCGATACCCAATGTATGTCGGTCACAGTGTGCTAGAGCTGTGGGTCTGAATTAGTAGAAAGGCAGCAATGTTTGACTAACCACAAGTTTACGTGCAAGTCAACTTGATACTCTTATTAAAAATTGTTATCTTTAGTAATAATATATTTACTTAAGATGTGTTATTAAAATTGCATATTACCACACTTAAATACTTTAGAGACTATGTTTTAAGGAAGAACAAAAATTACTTGAATTTTACTCTGCTGCCTTGAATGTATTAATTTATGGAAGACTCTCCAAACTTGTTTATACAAATTTATTTAGCATTAATTTGAACTGCAACCAAACCAGTACAATTCCATGCATATAATGGGTGCAATTTCATGACTGTACCTATAGCAAATATTCTGATGGCTGGTAATCAAAACCGAAGGGTTTTTTCATTAAGAATTGTAACAGAAACAATGAAAAATAAAACTTCTTGTTTTCAGTTAAAATTAACAGTTGAAATTACTATCTCCTTATGTTCATAGCTGGATATTAAATTCTCATTATCATTTTCTCCAAACATTTTCCTGAAAAAAAAAAATATTTGCATCTATAATTTGTTTTCTTTCAATGAAAGTTAGTGTTTGCAACTGATATTAATTACTATTATGTAATGAATGTGCCATTAAAGCGTAAGGATTGAAGCAGATAATTTTATTTTATATAAAGGTATACTCTTGGCTCTGTGGAGTACATTATAAAAGTATTAGCAGAGTTTATGTTCACAATACACATCAAGCCATCCACATATCATTTAAAAAAAAATCCCTGATGTGCTACAGTGTCCATTGTTTAGTTCATTCAAATCATTTGCCTTGCTTTCCATTATAATGTTTAAGAAGGTAGGAACTTTGGCAAATTGTCTTTGACATGACTTAATAGCATGACTGACTGCAGAATTACTGTTGATGAGGGGAGGTAGTTTAAATTGCCTTAATTACTATGAAAGTATTTTTGTTTCCAAAGTAAATCAGCTTACAATTTTTAAAGAAACAATAAAAATACACCATTGGGGTCTGCCAATTTTAAAGAATCACTTGGTAAGTTTGCAAGTAAAACCAAACCTACTCACAAATTAGCTCACACCAACAATTATTTGGTGTTAAACTAACATATAATAAAACTTGATTCTGGAATCAAATCTTCACTAATATGCCACTTTCTGACAACAGTCAATGGTCTGCATTTGCAGTGGTAATAATAGGGTTCTCAGCAAGAACCCTCAGACGGCACTCTCCTGCAACCTGAAACGGCGAGCAATTCAATTGACCTGACACTTGACCTTGGTCTGCCAAGGCCTACTAGATCCCCCAGTCGCTAACCATTTTAATTTTTCATCCCATTCCCATATTGACCTTTCTGTCCTGGGTTCTTCCATTGCCAGAGTGAGGCTACATGCAAACTGGAGGAACAACACCTCAGGAACCGCACCTCATATTCCACTTGGGTTGCTGACAACCCAACGGTATGAACATTGAAATATCCAATTTTAAGGAACTTACAACCTCCCCCCCCCCCCGCCCACTTTGCTGTGCCCCACCTGAGCCTGCACCTATTTCTCCCTTCCCCCTCCCCTTCCACCTACTTCAATCCTTTCGTCTCACACCATCTGTCTTTTCATCTCTGGCCTTTGTCCAACCATCTGCCTATCAAACAAAAAACCCTCCTCCTATTATCTACCAGGCTTTGCCCTTCGCCTCCTCTCTTCCAGCTTTCTCCCTGCACCACCCCAGTCTGAAGAAGAGTTCGAACCCAAAATGTCACCTATCCACCTACTCTAAAGATGCTACCTGACCCGCTGAGTTATTTCAACACTTTGTACTTTATTTTTCACTCACTTAATCAAGTAGCTTCTGACAGCAATTCCTGGAGCCCACCGGTGAAAGTGGAAACTCACAAGCTGATGGCGTCATTCACTCTGCTCCAATACAAGCTCCACTGAATCACTGAAAGTGTCAAGTGACAATCAGGGAAGACTACCAGAAGCCTTAGATTAATTATTGCAATGTATGAATACAATCTGTATTGAAAAACATTGAAACATAGAAAATAGGTGCAAGAATAGGCCATTCGGCCCTTCGAGTCAGCACCGCCATTCAATATGATCATGGCTGATCATCCAAAAACTGTACCCCGTTCCTGCTTTCTCCCCATATCCCTTGATTCCGTTAGCCCTAAGACCTACATCAAACTCTCTCTTGAATGCATCAAGAAAAGAAACTTAATAGGAAGACTAATTCTGGAGTGAATTATAAAGTGAAGATGATGAGGTTACAATAACATTCTGAGCGAATTAACACACAAAGAATATGAAAGTGGGCAAGTTATAACATATCCTCATAAAATACTAACTATCGCCACTGGACATCTTATATGAAAGCCACAAGAAAGGTGGAAGAAGATTTTCCAGAATGGCTGAGAGTCATATGTTACATGGAAAGGGTGGTGAAGCTGAGAGAAAAGTGCTGGTGATCTGCCCCAAAAATTGGTAGTCTTTCAGCAGGAAGAACCAAGCATGATTGAGTGTTGCTGACCTGCAGGTTCCAAGGTTCAGTAATAGAGACCAGAGATTCCGGCATGGTGGTGGAGCATTACAGTTGCTGCCTTAAACGCCAGAGACCCAGGTTCGATCCTGAGTACGGGTGTTGTCTGTACATTCTCCCTATGACTTGCGTGGGTTTTCTCCGGGTGCTCCGATTTCCTCCCACACTCAAAAGATGTACAGGTTTGTAAGTTAATTGACATCTGTAAACTGTAAATTGCCCTAGTGCATGTAGGATAGTGTTAGTGTGCGGGGATCGCTGGTCGGCATGGACTTGGTGGGCCCAAGGGCCTGATTCTGCACTGTATCTCGAAGCGAAGATTGCACTCAAACAAGGTCCAAGTGCCTGATGAAAAAGGTGGGAAGAGCACACAAACCCAAATTATCCTCCTGCTGTGCTTGTGGCAGAATCTATAAAAAAGGGGCGGCACGGTGGTGCAGCAGTAGAGTTTTGTCTTACAACGCCACAGACCCTGGTTCGACCCGGGCTACAGGTGCTGTCAGTACGGAGTTTGTATGTTCTCCCTGTGACCACATGGGTTTTCTCCGGGTGCTCTGGTTTCCTCCCACACTCCAAAGATGTACAGGTTTGTAGGCTAATTGGCTTCTGTAAAAATTATAAATTGTCCCTCGTGTGTAGGACAGTGCAAGTGCACAGGGATCACTGGTCGGCATGGAATCGGTGGGCTGAAGGGTCTTTTTACGCGCTGCATCACTAATCTAATCAAACACCATTGTTTCCCAATCTCAGAAATGGGTTCCCCATGGAGGCAGCTACATTGGACTAGATTCACAGGGATGAAATGTTAATGCTCACAAGCTCATGAAAAATTAATAAGCAGCTGCCTGTAAATATGGTGAACAGCAGCAGCTTTCTTTTACTGGAGACTGCAAAACCTAGCCACTTCCTTTTGAAAAAGGAAAGTACAATTATGGTTAGGAACCAAATAACATAGATAAAACTGTAAAACAGCTACATTAATACAAATGGAGACACAGGGAATTGCAGATGATGGCATTTTTAACAAAACAAGTGCTGGAGTAACTCAGGGGATCAGGCAGCATCTGTGGAGGGAATAGATATGTGATGTTTCAGGTCTGAAGAAGGGTCCTGACCCTAATTGTTTGGGGTCTATCCATTCCCTCTGCATATGCTAGCTGACCCACTGAGTTCCTCCTGCACTTTGTGTTTTACATTAATACAATTATTCTGAAAACATCAGAACAGCAAGTTAGAGCCATCAGTGTTCAACGTATCTGGGCAAAAGGCAACACAAAATACCATACACTGCATCAAATAACCTATTTTTAAAGTTGCATCCAAAGTGCAGAATATCCGACAGAGGTGTTTTCTCTCCATACTTTACTGAGGTGTCAACATAAATTACTCAGTCAGGTCAGTAAAATTAGGTCTGAACCCATAACAGTCCAATTCTGATTAGAAGTGCAACCACTGAATCAAACCCAATACCTTTGATAATTCTCCATGCCTTTCCTTGTAACTCAGTTCAGCTATAATCCTTTGCTAGCTTCCTCAACACCATCTCCAGAGTCTCAGCATCAACAGCTGTGCAAACAAGAACTCAATGAGAGACCCTGTGCAGAAGTAACAAATCCTCTCAAGAAGCAGAAATCTGTGCTTTATTGACCAAGCAATCCTTTGGAGAAATGTGCATTTTACCAATACCTACCTCATATTTCTCATAAATATTTAGGAAGTGATCAGCGACTAGCTTTCACCCTTGAAACTGTGTTCTTGTTCAATTACTTTAATGGTGTGCATACGTGGAATTGACATGTCCCTTACTTCTCAGTTCCAGATGCTAAGTATTTCATTTTATATAACATCTGCCATTTATTAACCATTGACATTAAACCTACTAGTCACCTCATTAGTGTCAATCCTTGTACACATTAGATGTATAAATGACAGCTCTTGTAAAACTATTATTTCTGGCCCACTCAAGATTATCTTTCTATTATGTTCCAGTATCTGGATGTTGCCAGAAGGTCTGGCTTTATTGCCCATTCCAAATTGTGCTTATTTAGGTTACGGTGTACCATCTTATCAGGTTATTGCCATCCTTCCAGTGAAACTATTTCAATGTGGCTATTGAGTGAGGTTTTTCAGCATTTAGACATGGCAACAAAAATAGGATCAGTTATAAGTTTCCATGTCAGGATACTGTTGAACTTAGAGGGGAACATGAAGATGGTTATGTTTCCGTGAACCCATTGCCATCATCCTTCTTGGTGCCAGTTCAGGTGGTGCTCCCAAAGTAATCTTGGGGAATAACTGTAGCTCATTTTGAAGTTGGTGGACTCTCAGTGCAGACAATGACTGTTAAGGATGATGGATGGAGGGCCAGTCAAGTGGGCTATTTCGTGCAAGATGGCATCAATCATCTTGAGACTTGTTGATGTCCCATGCACTCAGCCAAGAGAACCTGGGGGGACGGGTAGACGGGACTGCCATTTCAACAGAGGGCGGGTGGGGGAAAGGGGTGAGCGAGGGAAAGAGAGTCAGGACCAGGGCCTCCATTGAAACCACCCTCGTGCGGCTGCCGCCGGTGGTGGGGGAGACGGTAGACAAGTTACGGTGAGGAGCGGAGAGAGGAGTTTGTGAGTGAGGCGGGAGAGGCCGCGTTGCAGGAAGGGGCGTCGCCTTCCCGGCCGTGGCGTTGACTGACAGGAGAGGAGAGCAATCTGCGGGCGCTGCCTGACAGGAGAAGAGACCAGGAAGTCTCTCTAGTGGCAGCATGTAGTAAGGTTGCATATTGCTTGCTCCCTTAACTTTTAACCCTTTCTTACCACTCTTTCAATATTACTTGATTTCAAGACATGGAATAACTCTTTTTAAAACTTTTTATACATTTCAACCAAACAAAGGATGGAGACAAGAGGAAAAAAGGTTCTCCAAGAAAAGATTGTGGTGAAGGCATGGCATCTGATCCCAGTACTTTAGAAGCAATAGCGAAACTATATGATAAACTGGATAAAAGATTCTGCGGCTTGGAAGCAATGGTGAAAGAAGTTGAAAACAAGCTGACTGTGTTGCAAACTGAGTGTCGCAAACAGAAGGAACAAATTGCTAATTTGCTAACCCTGGGTCAGGAAAGAGATGCGAAGATTGCTGCATTGGAACGGAAAATGACCGAAAATTCCCATGCACTCGAACAGTACAAGATTTAAAATATGGACCTGGAAAATAGAAGCAGTTCGGTTCCACTTTTTGCAGATGAAGGAAAATACCCTCCGATCAGCAATAAGATCGGGCATGATCGAATTCGAAGACTGCAAGTTTCGTATTTTACCTGACTACAGCCGCGAAGTTATGGGACTAAGACTGCCTTTCTATAAGGTCATGTCTGGGTTATTCAAGAAACAGCTACGCCCTGCCCTGCTCTATCCAGCCAGATTGTGAATACAACTTACAACTCCCTGATGGTAACATTCAGTTCTTTAACAACCCGCAAGACGCTTCCTGCTTTTTGGAGGTTTATCAAGATTCTGCATAAACTTTATATTGTTTTCTCTGCCGGTATCCCTTGCACTTATAGTTTATTGATTAGTTTATACATTGCTCCAGGCATCGCTATGACTGGGGTGGACAGTGTTCACTGTGTCCCCCCCCCCCCCCCCCCCCCCCCCGAGCTGCGACAAGGAACTGCTGAGAGCCGGTTGAGTTACAATCCGAGATCTCATATTCCTAATTTGACAACATAATGCTTTCTCATTCTTGGATGTTTATTACGATTTTATACTTTAGTTTCCTCTTTCTCTTATTATTATAGTTATCCTTTTTTTTTTTAATTGTTTGATTTTGTAAATGATTAAGAATTTAACCTGATGAGTTATTTTTTATTATTTTTCGGAACATTAACATGATGGTATCATACCTTAACTTTTAAGTTCTCTAAGATATTGCTATTTTTTGGAATATTAATATGATGGTATTATGCTTTAACTTTTAAGATTTTTAAGATATTGTTTTTTATTTTTAATGACCCGCTACCTTTTACTTTTTTTTTTTTTTGAGAAAAGAAAGAAAATGAAGAGAAAAGAAGCAGAGATAGTAAGCAGAAGAATAAAGGAGAGATAGCTATTTGTTATTCTTGACCACCATTCACCCAGTCTTGAAACGGATACTACTACTGGGCAGTGCATATGAAAAATATAATCTATTGGTTGGACAGTTCTGCCCAACAGTCAGAATGGATAAAAATGGAGAAAGAGGACTGTTCTCCTTTTAATATAGGGGCGATCCCCGATAAAAATGAACTACACAATATACAAGAAGAACCCAATCATCCATAATACAATACGAATTTGGAAACAAATAAAATTAACTTTAAAATTAAGAAATCTATCACTTTTAACCCCATTAGTTAATAATCCAGCATTTAAACCTTCTTTCACTGATAAAACATATAACCAATGGGAAAAACTGGGATTTAAATGGATCGGTGATATGTACGAAATGGGAAACTTGCTGTCATTTCAACAATTACAATCAAATTACAAGCTGAAAAATAACCAATACTTTAAATAGCTTCAGATCCGTGACTTCCTGAAAAAATATATACAAGGATACCAAACTTTAACTCTAGACTCATTGGAAGAAGCAATGAACAATAAGGTTGAATCAAGGAAATTAATATCACATTTATACAATAGTATCTTAAATATAGAATTACCACAGACAGAGGCACTTAGAGAAGAATGGGAACGAGAACTACTGATAAAAATCCCGAAAGAAACTTGAGAAAAACTTGATATATATACATAAATGTTCGATTAATGCAAGATAATTTAATTCAATTTAAAATTCTACACAGATTATATTATTCGAAAACTAGATTGCACAAATTCTACCCAAATACTTCCCCCATTTGTGATAAATGTTTATCTCAGAATGCCACTATAACACACTCTTTAGTTTCTTGTATAAAATTACACAAATTTTGGAGCGAAATCTTTGAAATTTTCACAAAATTACTTAAGATAAAACTTGATCCTAACACTGAATTGATTATATTTGGATTGCTGGAAGACGAGAATAAATTGAATATGTTTCAAAAATCATTCCTTAATTATGGTTTAATAACGGCAAATAAACTTATACTGACATTTTGGAAAAATACATCGATACCAACGCTTAAAATGTGGATTTCAAACATGTTGTAAACCCTACATCTTGAAGAAATGCGATTCCTCCTAACAGACAAGGTAGACCAATTCCAAAGGATTTGGTCTCCATTTGTCGACTGGTAGCAAATGGTGCAACACAAATGTAGAAAAGATCCGTCTCGTTACCTTTTACAATTATGAGATTGAATAAATGTACGATTAGCCCAATAATAAGACACACATTGCGAATATGGTTTCAATTTCGTAAATTTTTTGGATTGAATGATTTTATCTTATCGAGTCCTATCATATCTAATTTTTTCTTTCAACCCTCCAGTACTGATCAAGCCTTTCTGTTATGGAAGAAGAAGGGATTAGTATTTTTTCGTGATTTGTTTTTAGACGGTTGTTTTATGTCTTTTGAACAACTCTCCAATACATATAATCTACCTAATTTACATTTTTTTAAATATTTACAAATTAGACATTTTTTGAAGGCCTTTACCCTCTTTATCGTTATCACATCAAACCGAAATCTCGGAATTTTTTTTACATTTGAACCCTTATCAGAAAGGTTTAATAATGACTATTTATGAGTTGATTTTGAAATTACAAGTAGGTGCATCTGATAAAATTAAGAATGATTGGGAAAGAGAACTTCAAATTTGTTTACCTATAGAGAAATGGGAGAGGATTCTTTAATTAGTCAATACCTCTTCAATGTGTGCAAGACACGCTCTGATACAATTTAAGGTGGTTCACAGAGCACATATGTCAAAAGATAAGTTTGCTCGTTTTTATGGTCATATAAATCCTACCTGTGACAGATGTAATTCTGAAGTGGCTTCGCTGACTCATATGTTTTGGTCTTGCCCACTTTTGGAAAAATATTGGAAATAAATGTTTGATACTATTTCTGTAGTTTTAGGTATTGATTTACAACCTCATCCGATTACTGCAATTTTTGGGCTACCAATGTTAGATTCTATTCATCTGTCCCGTTCAGCCCGTCGGTTGATTGCTTTTACTACATTAATTGCCAGAAGATCTAATTTATTTAAATGGAAAGACTCTAATCTTCCTACCACACTTCATTGGTATTCTGAAACGATATCATGTTTCAAGTTAGAAAAAATTAGGAGTGACATTGTTGAACCCTTGGTTAAATTTGATAGGACTCGGGGAAGCTTTATTCAATACTTTCACACTATATAAATTGTTCCCTCTCCAACCGTTATAATAATGTTTTACCTTTATACGGTGGAACGGATTTGACGACAAACAGGGGTCTAAATTGTTGAAATTTTTTGCAGCCCAGATTCTGTTTTCTTTTGTTTTGCTTATTTTAGTTTAGGGGGTTTTGTTTTGCTCTCTTTTTTTTTAAATCTTTTTGTTTTTATATATACGTTCTCTTTTAACCATTTATCTATATTTACATAGAGACCGGGAGGTCCATACCCAATGTGTATTTTGACACAGGATTTATATTTAGGTTACATTTGTTGTTAATTTAATCCTGATTTCTATGTATCAATATCACTGTTATGTTTATCATTATTTTTTGTTTTTGAAAAATTAATAAAAAGGTTTTAAAAGAAAGGAGAAGAGACCAATCTGCGCATGCCCGGTTTTAAAGATTTTTAAACCGGAATAACTTTTATAATATACCATGGATCGGAACCAAACTTGTTGCACTTGCAGCACAGGACAATGGTGAGTAAGGTGGCGAAAAATCGCAGTATTATCGTGTACCGATTTTGCGCAAATAGAAAAACCACGCAAAGCGGAAGAGCACAACATCAGAGTTTTAGATATGTACTAGACTAAGTGGGACCCGTTGGGTCCCAGTCACATGGGAAACCTGGTCTCCCAACGCAACCCATTCCCCAAAGCAATATTCCACCACTCACCCATTCCCCCAACGCAACCCGTGTGTATGTGGGCAGGAGGGTTGTGGGGGGGGTGTGGGAGGGGGATGTGTGGGGGAGGGTGTGTGTGTGGGAGGGGTGTGTGTGTGGGGGTGTGTGTGTGTAGGGGTGTGTGTGTGGGCAGGGGGGGGTGCGGGCGGAGGGGTTGTGGGGGGGATGGGTGTATGAGTAGGTGAGTGGGGCGGAGGGGTTGTGTGGGGGCGGGTTATGGGGGCGGGGGGGAGGTTGTGGGTGTTGTGGGGGCGTTGTGGGGGCAGGGGGGATTGTGGTGGGGCGGTATTTGGGGGCGGGGTGGTTGTGGGGGCAGGGGGGTTGTGGGGGCAGGAGAGTGTGTGGGCGGGGGTGTGTGGGCGATGGGGTGTGTGGGCGGTGGGGTGTGTGTGAGGGGTGTGGGGGTGTGTGTGGGAGGTGTGTGTGTGGGGGGGTGTGAGTGGGGGGTGTGGGCAGAGGGGTGGATGTGGGCAGCGGGGTGGGTGTGTGGGCGGGGAGGTGCGTGTGTGTGGGCGGGGGGGTGATTGTATGTGCGGGGGGGTGTGGGCAGGGGGGCTTGTGGGGGAAATAGGTGTGTAGGTGGGGTGGTTGTGGGGGGAGAGGGGTGTGTGGGCAGGGGGGGGTGAGCTCAGAGAAAAGACAGGGGAACAGCCATGGGGGAGAGGGGGGCATCACGGGGTTTGGGGAAGGGGGGAGGAGCCAGCGAGGGGGAGCAGAGGGGTAGTGGTTGGAATTGGTGGTGCGATGGGGACTCACAGCGGGCGCTGGTCACTGGTCGTTCTCCTCCGCCGGGATCAGAGTCTCCACTTTCCGTTTGGCGACATCGGCGACATCTCCGACTCTGGTGTGGGTCTCCGACTCTGGGCTGGGTCTCCGACGCTGGGCTGGGTCGGGTCTCCAATGCTGGGCTGCTGCTTGGGGCTGGGTTGCTGCATGGGGTGGGGATGCTGCTTGGGGTGGGGCTGCTGCTTGGGGCGGGGCTGCTGCTTGGGGCGGGCTGGGCGACTTGGGGCTGGGTTGCTTCGGGTCACTCCGAAAGTCCTGTTGGAAACCTCCGCCGGCCACCCTCAGCTCCAATAAAGACGCAATGGCGCAGGAAGGGGCGGACCGTCCCGGGCGAGTGACAAGGGAAGAGACTAATTTGCGCGGCGCCGACTGGCAGGAGAAGAGATTGATCTGCGCACGTGCGTTTTTTAAGATTTTTAAACCTCACTAACTTTTACGACATTCAACTGATCGGAACGAAACTTGGTGCACTCGCAGCACAGGAGAACGACGAGTGAACTGGCTGAAAATCGTAGTGCTATCGCGAACCGCTTTTACGCAAATAAAAATACCGGCAAACCGGAAGATAACAATACAATACAATACAATACAATACAATACAATACAATACAATACAATTCAATTTATTGTCATTTGGACCCCTTGAGGTCCAAACGAAATGTCGTTTCTGCAGCCATACATTACAAACAAATAGACCCAAGACACAACATAATTTACATAAACATCCATCACATTGCTGTGATGGAAGGCCAAAAAAACTTATCTCTCCACTGCACTCCCCCCCCGATGTCAGAGTCAAAGTCAAAGCCCCCGGCGGGCGATGGCGAATTGTCCCGCAGCCATTAAAGCCACGCCGGGTGATGCAAGGCCGCACACCGGGTCTTGATGTTAGAGCCCCCGGCGCGCGCTCGCAGTCCCGCAGCCATTCCAAGCCATAACAAGATCAGAGTTTTAGTTATGTATAGATAGATAGATGTATTATTTCACATTCTGGACTTGTGCATCGTATAGGCTTAAAAGGCCACGAGGTGTTTACTTGCCACAAGAGACCAAGTCACTGATCTGCTACTGTAACAATGATATTTTTGTGATTGGTCAGCGTGTGCTTCAGGTCAATATTGACTCCCAGAATAATGATGGTGGGGAGCTCGTCATAGGTAATGCCTTTGAATGTCAAAGGTAGGTGGTGTAATTCTCTGCTTAGTTTTTTTTAAAAGAGTTTTAGAGATTAAGCACGAAACGAGGCTCTACAGCCCACTGAGTCCACGACAACCAGTGATCCCAGTACACTAGCACTATTCTACACACTAGGGACAAATTTACAACTTACCAAAGCCTATTAACCTACAAACCTGCATGGGTTTGGGAGGGATCCGGAGCACCCAGAGGCAACCTATGTGGTCACAGGGAGAACCTACAAACTCCGCACAGACAGCACCCATACTCAGGATCGAACTTGGGTCTCCAACTCTAAAAGCAAGCAACTCTACTGCTGCTCCACTGTGCCGCTCCTGCTGCGAGAGAGAATTACCAGGCACCTTTGTGAATTAAACAATATTTGCCACTTGTCAGCATATGTTTAAATGTTGTCTAAATATTGCTGCATCAGGCATAAACTGCAACGAATGGGCATTATACAATTATCAGTAAACATTTTCACATCCCACATTATGATGGAAGGAGGGTTATTGATGAAGCAGAAAGAGATGGAGAAACAAGGAACTGCAGATGCTGATTGTAAAAAACAAGAAAATGTGCTGTAGTAACTCAGTAGGTCAGGCAGCATCTCTGGACATCATGGAAAGGACATGGAAAGGTGATGTCTTGGGTTGGGATCCTTCTTCAGGCAGACAGGCATGAACTGCCTCATTTGATCAGGAGTTGCAAATGATACTGAGCATTGTGCAATCATGTGCAAAACGTTAGTGAGACCGCATTTGGAGTATTGTGTTCAGTTTGGGTATAGGAAAGATGCTGTTAAGCTGGAAATGGTGCAAAGAAGAATTACAAGGATGTTGCCAGCACTTTGAGGGACTGAGCTATAGGTAGAGAACTAGAGGATATAGGTTTAAGGTGAGAGGGGAAAAATTGAATAGGAAACGGAGTGGCAAGCTTTTCACACAGAAGGTGGTGGGTATATGGAATGAGCAGCCAGGGGAGGTAGTTGAGGCAGGTACTATAACAACATTTAACATACATTTGGACAGGTACATGCATAGGAATGGTTTAGAGGGATATGGACCAAATGCATACCTAAACACTTTGGACATGAAGCAATCTCGGAAAAACTTCTCTACATCGGCGAGACCAAGTGCAGGCTTGGCGATTGCTTCACCCAACACCTCCGCTCAGTTCGCAATTACCAACCTGTTCTCCCGGTGGCTCAGCACTTCAACTCCCTCTCCCATTCCGAATCTGACCTTTCTGTCCTGGGCCTCCTCCATGGCCAGAGTGAGTCCCACCACAAATTGGAGGAATAGCACCTCATATTTCGCTTGGGTAGTTTACACCCCAACGGTATGAACATTGACTTCTCCAATTTCAGATAGTCCTTGCTTTCTCCCTCCTTCCCCTCCACAGCCCTCCCACAAGCCCACTGTCTCCGCTTCTTCCTTTCTTTTTCCCACCCCCCCCCCGACATCAGTCTGAAGAAGGGTCTCGACCCGAAACGTCGCCTATTCCTTCTCTCCATAGATGCTGCCTCACCCGCTGAGTTTCTCCAGCATTTTTGTCCACCTTCAGAAAAATACATAATACTTCAAGGAAATGCACAATACTTCCCATACATAAGTCTTTAAGACTTCACCAATGCAAAGGATGAATTTCCAATCTTCCAATTTAACTGTGAAGATTTTTTTTATCTGCACTCTCTCTCCCGGCATAACACTATATTCTCTATTATGCTTCTTTTCTCATTTGCACTATTTGATGCACGCATGTTTGATATGATTTGCTTGGATAGCAGGGAAACAACATTTTTACTGTATCTCAGTAGACACGATAATAATAAATCAATACCAATACCTAGAAACAATATGTTCCAAAAAGTAAATGACTGTCCAGTTCTTGGTTAATAGAACTGATACAATAATTCCTCCTGGCTTGTACCTCAAATCAAATGGCAATTAAAGTTGGCCAGGATTTAAAATAAAAAAATATATAATTAAAAGATTCAAAAAGTTAGTTCTGTCCATCCATTTGTTTTCCAAGCTTTCCAAGTGAAACCAAACAACAATAATGAATAAATATTCACTTGATAGCGACAGACTATAACAAATTATTAATTTTCTAGCACCAACTACAATTAAATTGGTGCAAACATCTTCACGATATAAAATAGGTGCAAATAATCTGCTCAAAATTTCAATTTGGGAAGGTTTAAAACAGCAGCAATGAAGCAGATGAGGGTGTAATTCCCACTGAGTGGTGCAAGGCACCAATGTCAGCAGATATTCGTCTGCATGAATTATATCACTGACTTACGACTTTTCCCTTTACTGTTGGGAAGTCAAGGTGAAAGGACAAACCTCACAAGGCATAATATAACCAAAGTTGAAAAGAGTAAGAAAAACAACGTAAATCAGAAAGGAGTAATGAGGTGACACCACTTAAAGCTAAAATACTGCAAAAATGTAGAAAGAGAAATGACTGTTATTAAATGCAATGTCAGCATCAATCAGGCATCCGACAGGAATTTATTTCATCAGCCCATGGCAGTAATTATATGATAACTAATTTAATCCAAAAAAAAAAAAAATCACAATTAGTTTCGTTTATTTTAGAGATACAGCGTGGAAAAGGCCTTTCAGCCCACCAAGTCTGCACCGACCAGTGATCTCCACACACTTGCACTAGCTTACACATGAAGGACAATTTATAATCTTTACCGAAGCCAATTAACCTACAAACTTGTACGTCTTTAGAATGTGGAAGGAAACCGGAGCACCAGGGGAAAACTCACGCGGTCACGGGGAGAACGTACAAACTCCGTACGGACAGCACCCATAGTCGGGATCGAACCGTGGTCTCTGGCGCTGTAAGGCAGCAATTCTACCGTTACGACACTATGCTGCCAATTAAAGAACAAATTCCGCCAAAAGGATTAGCTGTTAAGAGAACTTGGACTGTTGAAATCAAAATTATAGAAACATTAAATGCCAATGCAGACCAGATACTAATATCACTTCAGTGATTTAGCACTGAAAGTCAGGTTCTAACGGCCCATTATAGATCAAAATCACAAAGAATTTATCCTCTCATGCCACCAAAACTACATTCATAAAAACACAATAATAAGACCCAGAATTTCAGGACACATTCAAAAAGTTGAATTGCTTTTTTTTCTCCAGGCAATTAATATGAGAATTTTAGAAAACAGATGCATGCGGCGCCACACACACTAACCACCCCCCACACACACACTAACCACCCCCCACACGCACACTAACCACCCCCCACCCCCCACACACACATTAACCACCCCCAACACACACACTAACCACCCCCCACACACACACTAACTACCCCCCTTGATATTATATTAATATTATTAATTTGCTCCTTTTACCCCATAACGCCCTATCTACTGACGCATAGCCCCCAACTCGCAGGCGGGGAGGGGGTTTAGGGGAGGGGGGGATGGGAGAGGAGGGGGGAGAGAGAGGAGAGAGAGAGGAGGGAGAGAGAGAGAGGAGGGGGGAGACAGAGAGAGGAGAGGGGAGACAGAGAGAGGAGGGGAGGACAGAGAGAGAGGAGAGGAGGACAGAGAGAGAGGAGGGGGAGGCGGGAGCGTCCCCACCTGGCGCCGGGCCCGAGCGAGGCCCGGAGCGATCTGAGGACCAAAGATACTATCTTTGCTGAGGACTGTCAAAAGCAGCGGAGGGCCGGCCGATCGTGGCTTCCACGAAAGGCAGCCCACCCACCAGCGTGACAGATGATCGGGCAGGGGAGACAGAGAGGAGGTCGTTCCCTGTGACGGCAGCCACGGCCATTTTTCCACCGCGCTTGCCCGCGCTGCGATAACGACCGCCGCCGCCATGTCGTGGGGGGGGGGGGTTAATGTAATTCATCATCGGCTTCAATCCTCGGGTGGGGCGGAGCCCTTCGGACGGCAGGCCGGTGGACTGAGGGAGAGGTGCCATTGTGACGTCATCAGCTCGTTAGATTAAAAAAATGTCAGATTTTTGAAGAATTTCAAGATATAACTCGGGAAAAAATGAATCAAATTTTCAGATGAGGGGATTTTTGACATCATGAGGTAAATCTCTACCGGAATATGTAAAAATTTCACCGTTAGCGCATCGGGTTTTCGAGGAGATGTGAAACACAATCAAACATGGACGATACAAGGACGACATATACTAGACCAAGGAGCACCCGTTGGGTCCCGTCCCCTCAATGCGCGATTGCGGGGGCTGCAGCGCCACAGGCGCACTAGCCATCCTCCACACACACAGTGGGGGAGGAGGAGCGAGAGGGGGCTGAGAGGGGGAAGGAGAGGGAGAGGGGGTAGTGGGGGGGATGGGGTAGAGGGGGGGAAAGGGAGAAGGGGAGGTGGTGGGGGAGGGGGGAGGGGGACGTCACTCCTGGAAAACAGTGCCCAGCAGGCAGCGCGTTGAAAATTCTGCGCAGCTTGCCGCGAGGAGCAGAGGCATTGTGACGTCATCCAGCTCGTTTCAGCTCGTTAGATTTTAAAAAGATCTCAAGATTGGTGAACAATTTTAGTAAAAAACTCAGGAAATAATGAATCAAATTTTCAGATGAAGGGATTTTTGAAATCATGAGGTCAATATCTACCGGAATATGTAAAAATCTCACCGTTAGCACGTCGGGTTTTCGAGGAGATGTGAAACACAATTAAACACGGATGACGCACGGACGATGTAAACATCCAAGATCAGTTTTTTAATTTAATAGATAGATACTGTTTTAAATTCAAGAAATATATTTCAACCTAAAACCTTTAGATTGTTTAATCTGCAATCTTGATGATGCAAATGTGAAACCCAAGGTAATAAGGTATCCAATTGAAGAACACAGATGCAAGCTTCCCAATATGCCGCATTAATCATGAGATACATATATCCCACGCCATGAATATATAATGCATTAAAATGAGACCTATACGCAAAAGAATTGTGAGCCTCAATAGAGAATAAATACAAACTATCCATCACTGGTGTGTGAAAAATTTATGAGAGCTTATAGATGTGTTCCCCAATGTAAGACCCTCAAGTCTGAAGGGACATGTACAAACAGTACTCTTTTTACAGAAAGTGGTCCATAGAGTTTGAGAACCACCTGCCATGTTAGTTTAGTTCCGTGGTCTTTATTACCATATACCCTGACAGGAGACATGACATAATGAGGAACCTTTGATGAGACAAATGCTGCAACATTTCCAAAGGATGCAGTAATGTTTAAACAGTAAACATAGCTAAAGGAGACAGCCATATATTGCTTATTTAGGGGATTTTACTACATAACTGCTTCGCCTCTTGGGAAAGTTACAACCGTACAATTCTCATTACAACTCAAGAGAGAAGATAAAGTTTGCGGTTGGTAGAGACTACAGATCAACATCATTGACTCTCAGGATTTTCTCTGGGCCACAGCAGTAATAAGCAACTAATCACGGATGTCACATTCTATGCTGCAAGGGGAAAACGAATGGCAAGTTGTTTGAAAACAACATTATGTGATTTTGTGGCATTTTTATTACTAGAGGATCCCCATCTCACTTTATGACCCAGAGCTTTCCCACACAGATTTATTGATGATTGTTGCACAATTCACTCATTGCAAAGTTAGTGTGCTGTGATAAAATTGCCATGGTAGCAGAAAATTAGTCACATGCTCTCCACGGTTTTGAAGTTCTTAAAGATGTGGCAATAATCAGAAAATTTCAAAAAAGGATACAGTTATTGGAGAGGCTGCAACACCCTTATGTCGTGACGAATAGTATTCATGAGAGGCACAATCTTTGCATATGCCTGTTGGATGATATATCTGAAGATCTGTCCCAGCACATTGATACTTTTGCAGAAAAAGCTCAGCAATGCCTCTATTTCCTTAGAAGATTGAGGAGACGAGGTATGTCAACAAATACCTTCTCGAACTTATACAGGTGTGCCGTAGAAAGCACACTGACTGGTTGATGAAAATATGAAGAAATAGTGCACGTTAAAAGCAGTACTACAACACGTAACTGCAACGCCCACGAATGAAGAAAATTAACGAAAGTGGTAGGCACTGTTTGATCCATTACAGGTACTGACTCCCACCCCCACCATCGAAGGGATCTATAGAGGGCACTGCCTCAAATAGACAGCTGGCATCATCAAAGACCCACACCACCTTAGCCATGCACTCATTTCATTCAATACATCAGGAAGAACATACTGTCTGAAAACCGTGAATTTGAATGTTGCACAATACAAATCTCAGCAGCTTCTATGGATTCTTTGGTTACACTAAAGACTTTGGGGCTTTTTTTAGCATTAGTATCACGGTTATTAATTTATTGAATGTTTAAGAAATTATTATATATTATCTCTGTGCACTGCATTGACAGGCCTGTTAAGCTGCTGCAAGTAAGAATCTATTTGTTCTGTTGTCAGTACCTATGGCAATTAAACACCTTTGCCTCTTGATTGGTTTCAAAGAGCTAGTCAGTGATCCATGCAATGTTTTTGCAATGTAGTGGGAAATGAAAGGGAAAGGAAGGAAAATGAATAGGGCTTGCAGTATTAATCGGCAGCAAGAAGACAAAGAAGGAGGAGGCAAAGATAAAATCCACATGGACAAAATGAAAGTAAAGTCCCAGTCACACATTAAGCGTGCATCTCAAATGGCCTTTGATGGTAGAAATGTATAGGCCATGACATGAAATTACCAAAATGAAACACAGAATCTCTGTGGAATTCAACCAATTTAACCAACATCAGGAGGAATGAATGTAAGACAGGTGGAGGATTATGTTTTTTCTACAGTGTGAACAATTTCACAATGGGTTTTGTTTTATTTCTTGTCACATAAATGAGTGGTGCATAGCTCACACAATCCATTTTGGACAAAGGACACTCTGTATATCCAGAAATTGAAACAAGATTATATAAGACACAAACACTCTCAATGCAGAGACTGCCAAAATGCCTTTGAATTAGAATCTTTCATCGTTTACTTTCCATCATTCTCGATGAGGTTCATCGTTATAATATGACAGGATAGCTCTTTAACATATTTATATGTTCAAAATTATTTCAAAGCACAGAAATACTTCATAAGATTTAGCTCCTGATAATTAATATCACCCCAAAACATTAAGATGAAATAGCTCTGTGATCAATAAGGACGTTATTATCTAATTAGCACATTTTCAAACAGAGTAATGGCCCATTTATATGGTGCAAAATTGCTACCAAGCAAGCAGTACCACAAATTGTCAAGGCTGCCAAATTCATGATAACTGTAGGGGGACTGGATTCTGAATACCACCCGTAACTTTCAAACAATTGTGCGAGTACAAATCCCGATCATGTACAAGTTAAGGCGCTGTCCCACTGCGGCGACCTAATTGGTGAGTTTAGAAAAGTTTAGGAGAGATTGAAAAAAATGTCATGTTGAAGACCTCCTTCGACTATGTAGAAGACCTCCTTCGACTATGTTGAAGACTAGCTTCGAGAAAATTGGTCACCGAGTAGTGGAGAGTGAAGACGATCTCCTTCGACCTCCCTTCGACTATGTTGAAGACTATCTACGACTACCTTCAATTATCTTCGACTACCCTCGAATACCTACAAATAACATGCCAACTTACTACAACCTACTTCGACTAAACCTACGAGTAAAAAAAGTATCAATTTTTTCCATGGCAACCTCTTTTTATTCGCGGGCAATTTTCAACATGTTGAAAAATACGCCGCGACCTAGCTGAGGCCTCAAGTACGCTGGGACTACTCTCGAGCATGAAGGAGAGTTATTACAAAGACCTCCCAGGACTTCGTGTCGACCATGCTGCGAGTATGAGTCGAGGGCAAACTCATCTGAACTCGCGGATTAGGTTGCCGCAGTGGGACAGTCCCTTTATTGAAGTAATGTGTTTGATATTCAAATTCTGATTTGTTCTCCCGGAACACAGTCCACCTGGAGTTAAAATACAATTTCGGCCTTTACAATGGGTCATTACAATTATCCATTTAACATTGAAAAAAGACACAGAGTGCTGGAGTAACTCAGCGGGTCAGGCAGCATCTTTGGAGAAAGTTTTGAGTCGGGACCCATCTTCAGACTGAAGAAAGGTCCCGGCCCGAATCATCATCTATTCTTGTTCTCCAAGGATGCCGTCTGACCCACTGAGTTACACCAGCACTTTGCTTTTTTTTGTAAACCAACATTTGAGGTTCTTTGTTTCAACATTTTGACCATATAACATTCCTCGGTGGAACGAACAAAACATCTGATAGAATGCGGTTTCTCATCTCTTGTGACGCGTACGCAACTTTTCTGATATTGTAACAGCAGTTATGAAATGTTGTCATTTACTCCATGAAGCTTAAAGAGTAACAGTATACTTACAGTAATGATAAATATAACAATACGAGTGTAAAAGAACAGAATGGTGCAAGATTTTAGTGCAAAAATATATATTGAATACAATCATGGAATGATCGATTGAGGTAAAATTAAAAGTAAGAGAATATTGTAGAGGCACAAACGTCGTGAATAAATGGATTCTTTATTCAGGCATTGTAGGTTAGATATCCATGCACGTTTAGCACTAACATAATAGTCATTGTTGTGGTGAGAGGCTGTAGGCTCGGTTGAGTTCCTGCTGAGGTGGCAGGACACTCTCATGAAGAGAGAGGAAGAGGAAGAGCGAGGGAAGGTCAGTTATTATATAGAAGGGCACACCCCTATATCCTGTGACTCCTTCCCATGACTGATGAGGATTTGCATATCAAGAGTGGCCTAACCACTAGGTGCCGTTACAGAACCCCCGTTTGACTCATAAACTTACAGGCAGACCGTGAAGGCAGACGTTGAAAAGGGGTACGGAAGCAAGATCGAGGGCTGGCTCTTGCTGTGGGGTCGATGGCACCCCGGCTGTGAGTTGGGACGGAGGGGCCCGCAGGCGCAGTCGACGCTCCGGCTGTGGGCGATCCAGAGGTATGCCGAGGGGTGCCAGAAGACAAACGTAAAAACCGCAGGACGGATGAGGGAAAAACCAGTCACATTGACCAGCAGGGGATCGTGAGAAAGACGTCAGCAACAACAAGAAACTAATAGCAATATTAAGCTAAGGCAGGACAGAGAAAATTTGAAAAAACTACAGTGAGCAAACTGCAAATATACATCAAAGTCCAAAGTGGTCAGATACCGAAAGTTCCGTGGTTCGAATCAAGCAGGGTAGGACAGGAAACCAAAGTTTGAAATGTCCAATGTGCAATGAGAAGCTGAGCTTGAGAACCGGAGGCTGTAGTAACACCAACTGACCAGGGTGGTGCTGCAAATGTCAGTCAGGCTGCATAGACACCACTCGACCAGAGGTGGCACTGCTGACGGTGGTCGGGCTGCAGAATCGCTACTCGACCAGCGGTGGCGCTGTTGACGGCAGTCGGGCTGCAGACTCGCCACTGGACCAGAGGTGGCGCTGTTGACGGCAGTCAACAGTTCGTGCGTTGCTTCAGTCCGGCCGTGGCGGCCATTCTTGCAGTCGCTGGAGCGGCCATTTTTGTAGTCTCCGCGGCGGCCATTTTTGTAGTCGCTGCGGCGAAATCCACTCTGCGCGAGGAGAAGGACGTCTTCGGGCAACCGCCCAAGGTAGGCCCGCCCAATTGCGTGGCTAGGCCGTGAGCAGCGGCAGGCAGGGTAATGGACGGGCACGCTCTTTCTCCCCGCTCCCGAGGCCGTCAGGCTGGAGTCGGTGATGTTGGGGGTGATATCGATGATGCTGGGCTGCTACACTCGCAGCCCCTGCAGCAGCTGGTGGGGGAGTGTTGGCAGACGCGGTCTCTCAGCCCCGGAGGGCAGCTCCGGGCAGGTCCTGCGGGAGAGAAAGCGAAGGCCGAGGCTGCTGCGCCGCTGACTGCTGCGCCGCTGACTGCTGCGGTGGGCCAGGGACGCAGGCGGGCGACCCAGGCAGCCTGCAATCAGCTAGACCAGGCATAGGCGGGAATCAAGCGGCCCGACCGTGGCGGCAGGGCTCAAGACGGCGTCCAGTTACCGCGCAGAGTTGATGGCTGCATACATAGCATTTATTACCGTAGAGCTGGGCTGGGCTGTCGGCTGCAGACATCAGGTCACCACCAATTTCAAAAATACAAAATATCTGTTTTGGAACGTCGGGGTCACCAATGTGGAGGCACAAACGTCGTGAATAAATGGATTCTTTATTCAGGCATTGTAGGTTAGATATCCATGCACGTTTAGCACTAACATAACAGTCATTGTTGTTGCTGAGAGGCTGTTGCCTCGTCGGCTCAGTTGAGCTCCTGCTGAGGTGGCAGGACACTATCATGAAGAGAGAGGAAGAGGAAGAGCGAGGGAAGGTCAGTTCTTATCAACTAGGGCACACCCCTATATCCCGTGACTCCTTCCCGTGATTGCCGAGGATTCGCATAGCAAGAATGGCCTAACCACTAGGTGCCGCTACAATATGGCAACAACTCCAGGATGGGGTGTGAAAGACATAATTACTTCAGGAGTTGAACAGGAGTGAGCAAGAGGCTGTTCTTACATCAGGCTTTCTGGGTTTTCAAACTCCTGTATGGTCTCAGAGAGTAGAAGTTAGAAAAGGGTATGGCCAAGGGTGACAGGCATCATTGACAATACGTGTAAGAAGGAACTGTAGACAGTGGCGGACTGGCCATGGTGTCAGCTTGCCTGATGGCAAGTGGGCCCCTGATGAAGTGGGCCCCCTATATCAAGTGGGCCCCTGATGAAGTGGGCCCCCTTTGTCTCCTGGCAACCAATATTTTTAGACCCAGTCCGCCGCTGACTGTAGATGCTGGTTTAAACGAAAGATAGACACAAAAATCTGTCTGTAACTCAGAGGGACAGGCAGCATCTCTGGAGAGAAGGAATGGGTGACGTTTCGGGTCGAGACCCATTTTCAGATTGGTTCGGGATATGGGAAACGAGAGGTATAGACGGTGATGTGGAGAGTTAAAGAACAACGAATGAAAGATATGCAAAAAAGTAACAATGATAAAGGAAACAGGGTGTTTGTAGGGTGAAAATGAGAAGCTAGTGCGACTTGGGTGGGGGAGCGATAGAGAAAGAGGGAATGCCGGAGCTATCTGAAGTGAGAGAAATCAATATTCATACCCTGGCTATAAACTGCCCAAGCAAAATATGAGATGCTGTTCCTCCAATTTGCATTTAGCCTCACTCTGATAATGGAGGAGACCGAGGACAGAAAGGACTGTGTAGGAATAGGAAGGAGAATTAAAGTGTCTAGCAACCAGGAGACCAGGTTGTATTTTAACTCCAGGTGGACTGTGTTCACGCGGGCTGAGCGAAGGTGTTCCGTGAAACGATCGGCCAGTCTGCGTTTGGTCTCGCCGATGAATAAGAGTCCACATCTTGAACAACGGATACAGTAGATGAGGTTGGAGGAGGTGCAAGTGAACCTCTGCCTAACCTGAAAGCACTGTAGGGGTCCCTGGACAGAGTCAAGGGAGGAGGTATAGTGACAGGTGTTGCATCTTCTGCGGTTGCAGGGTGAGGTACCAGGGGAGGTTGTGGTTTGGGTGGGAGGGGATGAGTTAACCAGGGAGTTGCAGAGGGAATGGCCTCTGCGGAAGGCGGAAAGGGTTGATGGGAAAATGTGGCTAGTGGTGGGATCCTGTTGGAGGTGGCGGAACTTTTGGAGGATTATGTGTTGTATGCAACAGCTGATGGGGCAGAAGAAATAGGGGGACTCTGTCTCTGTTGCGACTAGGGGGAGGGGGAGCAAGTGCAGAGCTGAGAGTTACCGAGAAAACACAAGTGAGGGCCTCATCTATGAGGGGAAAGGGAAACGCCCGTTCCGCAAAGAATGAGGATGTTCTAGCATTGAACACCTCATCTTGGGAGCAGATGCATTGTAGATGGAGGAATTGAGAGTAGGGGATAGAGTCTTTGCAGGAAGCAGGGTAGGAAGAAGTATAGGCGAGAGGGTTGTGGGAGTCAGTGTGTTTGTAATAGACGTCAATCATATACAGTGGCTTGCAAAAGTTTTCATACCCCTTGAACTTTTCCACATTTTGTCACGTTACAACCACAAACGTAAATGTATTTTATTGGGATTTTATGTGATAGACCAACACAAAGTGGTGCATAATTGTGAAGTGGAAGGAAAATTATACATGGTTTTCAAATTTGTTTACAAATAAAAAACTGAAAAGTCTGGCGTGCAAAAGTATTCAGCCCCCCTGAGTCAATACTTTGTAGAACCACCTTTCGCTGCAATTACAGCTGCAAGTCTTTTGGGGTATGTCTCTGCCAGCTTTGCACATCTAGAGACTGAAATTTTTGCCCATTCTTCTTTGCAAAATAGCTCAAGCTCAGTCAGATTGGATGGAGAGCGTCTGTGAACAGCAATTTTCCAGTCTTGCCATAGATTCTCAATTGGATTTAGGTCTGGACTTTGACTGGGCCATTCTAACACATGAATATGCTTTGATCTAAACCATTCCATTGTAGCTCTGGCTGTATGTTTAGGGTCATTGTCCTGCTGGAAGGTGAACCTCCGCCCCAGTCTCAAGTCTTTTCCAGACTCTAACAGGTTTTCTTCCAAGATTGCCCTGTATTTGGCTCCATCCATCTTCCCATCAACTCTGACCAGCTTCCCTGTCCCTGCTGAAGAAAAGCATCCCCACAGCATGATGCTGCCACCACCATGTTTCTCAGTGGGGATGGTGTGTTCAGGGTGATGTGCAGTGTTAGTTTTCCGCCACACATAGCGTTTTGCATTTAGGCCAAAAACTTCCATTTTGGTCTCATCTGACCAGAGCACCTTCCTCCACATGTTTGCTGTGTCCCCCACATGGCTTGTGGCAAACGGGACTTCTTATGGCTTTTTTTCAACAATGGCTTTCTTCAGATTCAGATTCAGATTCAACTTTAATTGTCATTGTCAGTGTACAGTACAGAGACAACGAAATGCAGTTAGCATCTCCCTGGAACACCGACATAGAATATGAGCAATAAATAAATCTGTTTACATACATACATACAGTCATAGGCTTCTTTTTTCCTGTGGGAGGAGTGTCCGGGGGTGGGGGGGGGTCACCGAGGTACATTGTTGAGTAGTGTGACAGCCGCAGGGAAGAAGCTGTTCCTGGACCTGCTGGTCCGGCAACGGAGAGACCTGTAGCGCCTCCCGGATGGTAGGAGGGTAAACAGTCCATGGTTGGGGTGAGAGCAGTCCTTGGCGATGCTGAGCGCCCTCCGCAGACAACGCTTGCTTTGGACAGACTCAATGGAGGGGAGCGAGGAACCGGTGATGCGTTGGGCAATTTTCACCACCCTCTGCAGTGCTTTCCGGTCGGAGACAGAGCAGTTGCCATACCATACAGTGATACAGTTGGTAAGGATGCTCTCGATGGTGCAGCGGTAGAAGTTCACCAGGATCTGAGGAGACAGATGGACCTTCTTCAGTCTCCTCAGGAAGAAGAGACGCTGGTGAGCCTTCTTGACCAGAGTTGAGGTATTGTGGGTCCAAGAGAGGTCATCGGAGATGTTGAACCCCAGGAACCTGAAGCTGGAAACACGTTCCACCTCCGTCCCGTTGATGTGGATGGGGGTGTGCGTGCCGCCCCTAGACTTCCTGAAGTCTACAATGAGCTCCTTGGTCTTCTTGGAGTTAAGGGCCAGGTTGTTGTCAGCGCACCATGCTGCTAGGAGCTGGACCTCCTCCCTATAGGCTGACTCATCGTTGTTGCTGATGAGGCCAATCACTGTTGTATCATCTGCATACTTGAAATATGGTGTTAGTACCATGTACAGATGTGCAGTCGTAGGTGAAGAGGGAGTAGAGGAGTAGAGTTCTTGCCACTCTTCCATAAAGGCTCGATTTGTGGAGTGCACGACTAATAGTTATCCTGTGGACAGATTCTCCCACCTGAGCTGTGGATCTCTGCAGCTCCTCCAGAGTTACCATGGGCCTCTTGGCTGCTTCTCTGATCAATGCTCTCCTTGCCCGGCCTGTCAGTTTAGGTGGACGGCCATGTCTTGGTAGGTTTGCAGTTGTGCCATACTCTTTCCATTTTCGGATGATGGATTGAACAGTGCTCTGTGAGATGTTCAAAGCTTGGGATATTTTTTTATAACCTAGCCCTGCTTTAAACTTCTCCACAACTTTATCCCTGACCTGTCTGGTGTGTTCCTTGGGCTTCATGATGCTGTTTGTTCACCAATGTTCTCTAACAAACCTCTGAGGCCTTCACCGAACAGCTATATTTATACTGAGATTAGATTACACACAAGTGGACTCTTTACTAATTAGGTGACTTCTGAAGGCAATTGGTTGCACTGGATTTTATTTAGGGGTATCAGAGTAAAGGGGGCAGAATACTTTTGCACACTTTGCCACACTTTTCAGTTTTTTATTTGTAAAAAATTTGAAAACCATGTATCATTTTCCTTCCACTTCACAATTATGCGCCACTTTGTGTTGGTCTATCACATAAAATCCCAATAAAATACATTTACGTTTGTGGTTGTAATGTGACAAAATGTGGAAAAGTTCAAGGGGTATGAATACTTTTGCAAGCCACTGATGGATTAATGGAAGTGGCGTGCGTATGATGGGCTGGGCTGTGCTCACCACTCTCTGTAGATTCAGGTGGTCTAAAGCAGAGCAGCTGCTCTGATTTCCAGACAGTTGGCAGGGACACATTCGGAGACATGAATCAAGTTCTGCTGGAAGGTTATCAACTCGGTGAAAGACTCTCTTTGGTCTGCCAGAAACTTGTTGACCTCCCAGCAGAGCGAGATGTCCGTCAGGGAATGTTCCCGACTGGCCCACTCTATACTGCAGGAGAATGTGCTGAGGGACGCACTGAAGATTGGTGCAGCCAACGGTCTGTAGGGTGGGATCACAGTCTAGGCTCCTTCTGCTGAGGCACACTGGGGGGGGGGGGGGGGGGGGGGGGGGGGGGGAGGGTCTTGTAGCAACACCCCACAAATACATGTGATATCACCTCAGGGGGACACATGGGTGACAAGGGTGCAAGGCATAATGATGGTTTTGTGAACATTACCAAATACAACACCAATGAATGTATGCATAGTTGCTGAGAATGTCAGAAGCACTGTTCTTGTTTTGTGTATATTTTTATTATTGCCAAACCAGGCTAAGACACATCTGGTCAGAATACTTTCTATAATGCATCTGTAGCCACACTGTGAGAATCCTGGTGGGCATGCTGTATCTGCTCAGATGCTTTCTTAATCACATCATCAGTGTGAAGGGACTGGGTTATGTTGCTGGCGATATGGACTCTTAGGTACTAGAAACTCAACCATCTCAGTGGCAGCCCCGTTGGCGAGGACAGCGTTGTGCTCACCCCCTCACAAGTGACTGGCTATATATTTTAAATACGTGTCTGGCAGTATATCCGTTTCCTTTATCATCGTTACTTTTTTGCATATCTTTCATTCATTGTTCTTTATCTCTCCACATCACCGTCTATATCTCTTGTTTCCCTTTAACCCTAACCAGTCTGAAGAAGGGTCTCGATCCGAAACGCCACCCATTCTTTCTCTCCAGAGATGCTGCCTGTCCCGCTAAGTTACTCCAACTTTTTATGTCTATCTTCAGTTTAAACAAGCATCTGCAGTTCCTTCTTACACAGTATATTTTAACTATTCTTTTAAGTATCAAGCAGAATTAAAGAAATGTGAAGTCAAATCACATCAAATCAAACGCATAGCGTAATGTTTTACTTCACCATGATTGAGTCACTTAAAAGATTCCACAACAAAGTCATTCAAAACAAATAGCAGCAGTTTCAGTCTTTATAAATCATTGAAATATAAACAGCACTGGTCTTTGATTTTTGTTCCACAAACATTAGCTGTCTCGGAGTATTAAAGCAATATTTATTTAGCCAGCCACATTGTATTTCATCTCCAGCAAACATGAAGCAAGTTCACACACCTCCTTGCACCATTCTGTAATGCACTGTAACCTCGAACTGCTGCAACAGAAGCAAGTCGTGAACTTATCAGAGACAGAGACAGACAGACCTGCAGATGCTGCTTTACGAAGAAAGGCACAAAGTGCTGTCGTAACTCAACGGGTCAGGCGGAATCTCTGGAGAACTTGGATAGGTGACATTTTGGGTCGGGACTCTTCTTCCAGGTTACGTTGTTAGTGATATGGATTCTTCAGAACATGAAGCGGTCAACCACCTCTGCAAAAGCTCCATTCTGAAGATGGGTCCCAATGTGAAGCGTCACATCCATGTTCTCCAGAGATGCAGCCTGATCGACTGAGTTAGTAGGGAACTCTTTACATTTTTTGGGGGATTTGATCAGAACCTGTTATTCTGGTAATAAAATCTTCTTTTACCACAGAGTCAGCTACCGAGCAACAAGATAGACACAAATTGCTGGAGCAACTCAGCGGGCAGGCTGCATCTCTGGAGAAAAAGGATGGGTGACGTTCGGGTCGGGCCCGACCCGAAATGTCACCTATTCCTTTTCACCAGAGATGCTGCCTGGCCGGCTGAATTACTCCAGCACTTTGTGTCTATCTTTGGTAGAACAACATCTGCAGTTCCTTGATTCCACCGAGCTATAAGATTTGGTCATTCAGCCCTACAGTCAGTTTCTACACTCCAATAATATACTATATTTGATCATTTTTTTAACTCTATTTGCCATAGCACATAATATTCTAAAATATACAAAATAAAAATAAAGATATCAATGTAAAACCATTCATGCAAGCGCTTGAGAAGCCTTTTGTGTTGTGGCAGTAACATGAAACTTTAGAATCAGCTTCTGCTCAGTGGACCATGATAGCATTCGTACATGATTCTCCAGGACAGAAATTAAAGCTGACACTCCTAATTTAAACATGTAATCCAAAATGAAACTTTGGTTGAGGAATACTGGAGACGTTTGGATTGTATTCATTCATTGCAAAGGTAGCTTTCAGTGCCCCTCTTCTTGGACCACTACAATCAGAATTATCCAGTATCATTAGATATAGTGTTCCATGAATCTGATCATGCAATAACAAAGGAGCAGTGATTATATTTGCAAATCAGGCGGTTGTGACATATTGCATAGGAATGGTGATGATGATGTTCCTAATGTTTGCTTTCTACAGTATCAACTAAGATAGATGGGACATGTGGTGGAGGTAAGGTGGGTCAAAGAGCCTGTTTCCATGCTGTCTGACTCTATGACTGTATGACTCTTTAACTTGGTAGTGTTGTACTCTAGCACAGGTATGGAAGTATTAGTGCTTTGCTGTACTGCATTCTGCTGTATGAATGCTTGGGGTGGCACAATGACATAGCTGGTGGGGCTGCTATCTCAGCGCCAGAGACATAGGGACAATCCCGACCTTGTGTGCTGTCTATGTGGAGTTTGCACCTTCTCTGTGACCTCGTGAGTTTCCACAGGGTGCTCCGGTTTCCTCCCACATTCCAAAGACGTACGGGTTTGTAGGTTAATTGGCCTCCATAAATTGCCCCTAGTGTGCAGGGAGTGGATGAGAAAGAAGGGTAACTAACAACTAGTGTAAACGGGTGATCAATGATCAGCGTGGATGGTGGGCCGAAGGGTCTGTTTCCATGCTGTATTTTTCAATCAATTAACTAATCCATCATGTTCCATGCTCTGCGTTAAAAAGAAGACATTTATTCCTTTAATCTTTTAAACAACCACAATTAGATCACCCTCTGACCTTCTACCCTCAAGTAACTGAAATCACAGCTATGCAACCCATCTTCGCCCGTATAATGATTTTATAGTTGCCACACAATTATACTGGTCAACTGTGCAATTTGAAAGAAGTTAAACAAGGAGTCCATCTACTATGCACTAGTGAAGCATTTTCATAACTCTGCAGGTGAAAGTGTCTTCAAATGTGCTTGGATCACAATTAATAGTGTTCACTGTAAGCAATATTGGTATACATCCCAGTATCAGTTACTTTGTTTGATGTTCCTTGAAGTACCAGGCAAAACAAAGAAGCTCCGAATAAGAAGGAGAATTGTAAAGTTACTGTATAAACGGGTTTGACCTGAGATTAAATGCTTGAGGAGTTTTCAGATGCTTCCTGCCAACAGCATTACATCGTTTAATGTGATTTTATTTATTTGGGCCAAAAACCGCAACAAGATTAAAAAGTCCAAACATCCACTGTCCATTCCAGTGCACACAATATTATCATCCAGCCTACTTGCCCCAATAGACTGTAGTATAATTAATGTTTTAACACTGAAGCCACACCGACAGCTCTGAGCATCCTTTGATAGTCCCCAAGAACATATTTTTGAGCTTAGGTCACGAGTGGGTTGTGCACAGCAATAGCCATGTCCTGGAGACAGAGAAATGAGGCCTTAACCTATAATTTGCTGCACTTGTCCCTCGACTGCTGGAATGAACTTGGCACCTGAAGATTGTCTTGTAAACCTTTCTCTGCCGGCTCAATTCCCACTGCAAGCACACGGCAACAACAAAGTATATCAAAACCAGCCAGTGACTGTCGGCGAGTGCAGAGAAAAGTTCCCTTGTGTCCACGTTTCAAAGAAACTGTGGAAAATATTTGTAAGTAGAAAGATTTAGCAGCATATGGTAACTTGCTTGATTTTTTTTTTAATATCAATACTGATTTTTACATCTGTGTTCTACATCTGAAAGAAAAATAAAATTGAAAATTAATTAATGAATTAATTAATTAATAAGTTTATTGGCCAAGTATTCCCATACAAGGAATTTGCCCTGGTGCTCCGCCCACAAGTGACAACATGACATACAGTGACAGTTAGGAATGATACATAAAACGTTAAACATTAATAAGAAAACTTTATTGATTAAACATGTGAATTAAATAAAATACCAGAGCAAAAGTAGGCTACAGATTTTTGGTTATTGAGTAGTGCTACCACTTGTGGAAAAAAGCTGTTTTATGTCTGGCTGTGGCAGCTTTGACAGTCCGGAGTCGCCTTCCAGAGGGAAGTCATTCAAAGAGTTGGGCCCAGGGTGAGAGGGGTCAGAGATGATCTTACCCGCTCGCTTCCTGGCCCTTGCAGTACACAGTTCACCAATGGAGAGAAGGTTGCAGCCAATAACCTTCTCAGCTGATCGGACGATTCGCTGCAGCCTCCGGATGTCGTGCTTGGTGGCTGAGCCAATCCAGACCATGATGAAAAAGGTGAGGACAGATTCTACGATGGCCGTATAAAATTGCCTTTGGCAGATTGTGCATCCTCAGCTGCCGCAGGAAGTACATCCTCTGTTGTGCCTTTTTGACTGTGGAGTCGATGGTACCCCCCACGTAAGGTCCTTGGAGATGATGGTTCCCAGGAACTTAAAAGACCACAGATATGACTGTGGTGTTGTTGATGGTGAGTGGGGTGAGGGGAGGGGGAGCTCTCCTAAAGTCTATTATCAATTCCACTGTCTTAAGAGCATTGAGCTCCAGGTTGTTGCGATAGCAACAGGACACCAGCTGTGACACTTCCTGTCTGTAGGCAGATTCCTCCCTATCCTGGATCAGTCCAATCAGGGTTGTGTCGTCCGCAAGCTTGAGAAGCTTGGCAGAGGAGTCAGTGGAGGTGCAGTCATTGGTGTACAGAGAGTAGGGGAGAGGGGAGAGTATGCAGCCTTGCTGAGGGTCTGAGATCTGCTTTCTGAGCCTCACATGCTGTTTCCTGTCTGTCAGGAAGCTGGTGATCCACCGACAGAGGGGTTCAGGCACAGTCAACTCGGAAAGTTTGTAGTGTAGTAGCTCTGGCACAATGGTGTTGAATGCAGAGCTAAAATAAACAAACAAAATCCTCGCATAGGTCCCCTGGCGGTCTAGGTGCTGGAGGATGCAGTGCAGGCCCAGGTTGACTGTGTCAACCACAGATCTACTGGCCCAATATGCAAATTTCAGAGGGTCCAGCAGGGGGGTTGTGATATTTCTCAGCTTTGCCAGCACAAGCCTTTCATGAGTCATCATTACCACAGAAGTCAGTGCAACAGGCCTGTAGTCGTTAAGACCAATAATCCTTGCTTTTTTGGGTAAAATGACCTTAAAGCTCTAAAATGCTATCAATCTCAATCAACGTTATCCACATTCGATCACCATGGTTCTTCATGTCCTGCCATCTTGTTTTATTTAAGAGTTAATTGTTTTTCGCCATTACTTCAGCCCCACCTGCTTTGACTCCTTTTTCAAAAATCTCACTATTAGGTTATTTTGATCTCGATTTCGGTTATCTCGATTATGGGTTATCAATAGATGATGTGAGATAATATCATTGCAAGCAACATTGCGGTCATGATTTCATTGACTGAAAAACTATTTCTGCAATTTATAAGACTGTGCACCTTTGTGGGCTTAATGCATACATTTTACACAATGCTATTTTATGATTCAGTGGTAGCACTGAATACAGGTGGACTAGAAAGAAAACTGAACAAAATCAATGGCTCATCCGGTGATATATTCTGAACATGGTCAGCACCTGCATTGTAGTACATTTGCTCCTTTGTTTTTTTTCGGGAATGGTGATCAGCTAATTACTGCTGACTGGCACTTTGCTCAAACGGAAAGTGAATGCACACTCTGAACCCAACTAATCTGTCAGGATAATTTGAGGAGCCCACCCGTCATTCATTTTATATTCTCTGTGTGGATCACATACACAGTAGTTATGAAATGGGAATGATGAAGATTTGCTGGAAAGTACTGGAGACACAGGAGTCTGCACATGTTGAAATATTGAGCAAAAAGCAAACTGCTGCAGAAGTTCACAAGTTCACAAATTCACAAGTTATAGGAGTAGAATTAGGCCATTCGGCCCATCGAGTTTACTCCGCCATACATTCATGGCTGATCTCTGCCTCCTAATCTCATTTTCCTGCTTTAACCCCATAACCCTTGACACCCATTCTAATCAATAATTTGTCTATCTCTGCCTTAAAAATATCCACTGACTTGGCCTCCACAGCCCTCTGTGGCAACGATTAACTACCCTCTGACTAAAGAAGTTCCTCCTGATCTCCTTTCTAAAAGAGCGCCCTTTAATTCTGAGGCTATGACCTCTGGTCCTAGACTCACCCACCAGTGGAAACATCCTTTCCACATCCATTATCTATGCTTTTCATTATTCTGTAAGTTTCAATGAGGTCCCCCCCGCAACCTTCTAAACTCCAGCGAGAAGAGGCCCAGTGCTGTCAAGCACTCATCATATGCTAACCCACTCATTCCTGGAATCATTCTTGGAATGCGGCCTGAGCAGCACCTTATTGAGCCTCACCATTACATCTCTGTTTTTGTATTCCAGTCCTCTTGATATAAATTCTGGCATTGAATTTGCCTTCCGGACTACCAATTCGACTAGCAAATTAACTTTTTGGGAGATCTGCACCAGCATTCCCAAGTCCCTTTGCACCTCTGATTTCTGGATTCTCTCTCCATTTAGAAAATAATCTACACCTTTATTCTTATTACCAAAATACATCACTCCACATTTTGCTACACTGAATTTCATCTGCCACTTCTCTGCCCACTCTCCAAACATATCCAAGTTCTTCTGCAGAGTCCTTGGTTCCTTTACATTGCCTGCCCCTCCACCTATCTTGGCATCATCTGCAAGTACTCAGAAGAACTCAGCCAGTCAGGCAGCCTTCAGTATCAAGAGTGAAGAAGGAGCCCGATCCTGAAATTTTATCTCTCAATTTCCCTCCGTATATGCTGCCTGACCCACGACTTACTCCTGCTGTTTGTTTTTTTGTTATAAAGTACTGATACTGGAATATTGCATTGAAACTCTAAACCTTTATGTATGCCTTGACATATCAATGGACTTTCAACTTACAAATAAGCAATTAAATAATCAACTAATTGTTGTCCTGGGATTCAATAACATTTCAATTATCTCTTGCGATTGGTAATATTTCTAATTGTTTTTTTAAATGGATTCAACTTCTTGAAATACTTTGAACAATGTTGTAGACCATGTGTTATGGTCTTATTAGGTTCTTGGTTAATAAGTGCATCAAAGGCTCCAGGGAGAAGACAGGGGAGTGGGATTGAGAGAGAAAAAAATAGATCATGATTGAATACTGCCTAGACTTGATGGGCTGAATGACCTGATTCTGCTCCTATGGCTTATGGTCTAAGTTGATCATTATTGTAAACCACATTGAAATGGCAATCACAGAGAGCAAAACAAATAACAAATATGCAAACTTAAAGTTTTCTGCTGAACTAATGTGGAGTTGGGAAAGTGTGAAAGTTATGAATTAGCAAACAAAATTTGCAACAGTACAGCGCCAGCTGGATATTTTTACCAATTCATGCATTGTACTTAAGATGTCACTTTAATAAGTGGAATAATTTGTCTCAGCGTTTGTGACATATGGTTGTTTTCTATTTTTCCCCATCAGAAGCAATAGTCCAAGCTTTCTCTCAGAGCACTCTCATTAATAAAGCACTTGAAGGTTCTGGCCGCTCGATGTGTGGACTAACAACCACCTCCAAATGCCATGCGTAAAATATTCATCATAAAGAACAGTGGCAAGTATCAGAACGTCAACAGAAAAACACAGGAATAATTAATCAGCCTAGGCTTAAAACACCCAAATTCTCACCATGGTCATTACCATTCAAAAATATTTTAAGCTCTTTTTAAAAATTATTATTAGATTTTTATCTCCCTTATTTTCTTCCTTTGTTGTTAATTTCTATTTCTTTGGCCCCATTTTACTAAGCTGTAACAAACATTAGGCAGCATATTATAATGCTATGCAGTAATTAACTGAAGACATATTTAGTGCCAGGATTTTGTAAAAAAATACGCCATTCAAACTTAAAAAACAGTCATAGAGTCAAAGAGCATGGAAACAAGCCCCTCGGCCCATATTGTTCATGCTAACCAACATGCGCCATCTAAACAATTCCCATTTGCCCATGTTTGCACATCTCTCTCTAAACCTTTCCTATTCATGTACCTGTCATCGTGTCTTTTAAATGCTGTTATTGTATCTACCTCAACTACCTCCTCTGACAGCTCATTCCATATATCCACCATCCTTCGACTGAAGAAGCTACCCCTCAGATTCTTATTAAATCTTTGTCTTTGCACCTGAAACCTCTCTGGTTCTTGATTCACTGACCCTAGGTAAAATGCTGTTCATTCATCCTATCTATTCCCCTCATGATTTTATACAGCTCTATAAGATCACCCCTCCGCCTCCTGTATGCCAAGGAATAAAGTACTAACTTGTCCAACTCTCTTTAGCCCAGGCCTTTGAGTCCTGGCAACACACTCGTGAATCTTCTTTGCACTCTTTCCAGCTTAATGACATCCTTCCGATAGCAAGGTGACCAAAATTGAACAAAATACTCTGCTCAGGAATCCTTGTTCGAGGCGTACCATGGCCCTATCCCCGAACTCTACCTCCGCTACATCGACGATTGCCTTGGTGCTACCTCATGCATCCATACAGATCTCACTGACTTCATCCATTTCACCACTAACTTCCATCCGGCACTCAAATACACCTGGACCATTTCCGACATCTCCCTCACGTTTCTAGACCTCACTATCTCCATCGCAGATGACAGACTACTGACCGACATCTACTATAAACCCACTGACTCCCATGGCTATCTGGACTACACTTCTTCCCACCATGCATGCTGTAAGGACTCCATCCCCTACTCCCAATTCCTCCGTCTACGCCGCATCTGCACCCAGGATGAGGTGTTCCAAACCAGGGCATCGGAGATGTCCTCATTCTTTAGGGAATGGGGGATCCCCTCGTCTACTATAGATGAGACTCTCACCAGGGTCTCTTCTGTACCCCGTAACTGCTCTCACTTCCAAATCCAGCGCCGCCCGCGGCCGGACGCCCACAGCCACAGCTCCGCGATGTTGGGAGTCGGCGGCAACAGCGCTCCGGAGCTTATCGCACGGCGACCCGCTAAGGCATCGCCCGCTCCGTGTTGGTATCCCAGCGCTGTACCGCCGCCGAAGCTGTAGTCCCGGCCGGTCCCGACAGGAAAACACCGCTCCATTCTCGATGGTAGGCCGCGAGGACGGGTCGAAGAAGCAGCTCGGAGGGATGCTGCCTCTCTGACCAGGTAGGGGACTAAGAAATAAAGTTTCCCCCTTCCCCACCCCCACCCACCACATAAAAGACCTCCAACTAATATTTTTTAACAGGAGTTAAAATTTAAAAAAGGTGAAGAGACGGACTGCGGGCAGGCTGCCATACACAGACGGCGCCCACTCCTGCACATCCGCCATCTTGTGGTAAAGCGACATTCTGCTGTGGGGGAACGTTTGTGTTGAACTCTATAATGTGTTATGTCCATTTTCTTTATTTTTTTAACCTTTTTCTATGGTTTGTATGGAAACTTATTATCTATTTTATGTAAAGCACTTTGGTGTCAATGCGAGTTGACTTTAAACGTGCTATATAAATAAAACTTACTTACTACTTACTTACTTACTTACTTACCTCCCCCCTCCAAGGACCCAAGCAGTCTTTCCAGGTGCGGCAGAGGTTCACCTGCACCTCCTCCAACCTCATCTATTGCATCCGCTGCTCTAGGTGTCAGATGCCCTATCCACTGACGCACAGCCCCGAACACGAAGGTGCGTCTAGAGAGGGAGGGCAGAGAGAGTAGGGCAGAGACAGAGGGGCAGTGATAGAGACAGAGGGGCAGAGACAGAGAAAGAGGGGCAGAGAGTTGGGCAGAGAAAGAGAGTGGGAGGAGGGGAGGGAGAGGGGGGAGGGAGAGGGGGGAGAGAGGGGGTGGAGGGAGAGGGGGGGGAGATGGGGTGGAGGGAGGGGGAGAGGGGGGGATGGAGAGGGGGAGGGGAGGGGGAGAGTAGAGGGAGAGGGGGAGAGGCAGGGGGAGAGGGAGGGGGGAGAGGGAGGGGGAAGGCGGGGAGAGGAGGGGGGGTGGGGGCGAGGAGGGGGGAGAGGAGAAGGGAGGGGGAGGGGGAGGGGGAGAGGGAGGGAGAGGGCAGACTTGAACTCGGTGAGTGGGCGGTGCGTACAGGGCTGACTGCGAACGGGTGGTGGGCCTCGGCACCTCTCTGGACCTAGTGTGACCTCACGGGACATCTTAGTCCCTTGGAAGCCCAACTAAATTCCTGCGTGATTCGTGGCTTCAATCCAGAGCCCTGGGGGGGGCGCTGCGGACGGCCAGCTGAATGCGGGTTACACGGGGAGGGGGGTGCCAGTGGCCAGCAGGCAGCGCGTTGAAAACTCTGCGCAGCTGGCCGCGAGGAGCAGAGCCATTGTGACGTCATTAGCTTGCTTCAGCTCGTTAACTTCAAAAAATGTCACATTGGTGAAGAATTTTAGTAAAAAACTCTGGAGATAATAAAACAAACTTTCAGATTAGGCCATTTTTGAGATCACGAGGTAAATCTCTACTGGAATATGTAAAAATTTCACCATTAGCATGTCGGGTTTTCGAGGAGATGTTTAACTTTTTAAATTAACACAATTTCACTCTTTCACTTATGCATGATTGTGCTTATATATAATGCAATTTTACTGGATTGCATGGAAAACAAAGCATTTTACTGTATCCAGGAGCATGTGACTCCAAATTAACTCCCAGCTAACTCCTAACTCCTACTACAACAACACACAACGCTGCAAGGAACAATCAAAGAAAAGCTGAAAATTAATAAATGAAACACAGATATGCAATGGGCAGTGTCCCTGATTCATAAGACTAGGATTTAAAATAAACCACGTATAAAACAGGTATAATAGACACAAAAAGCTGGAGCAACTCAGCGGGTCAGGCAGCATCTCTGGAGAAAAGGAATAGGTGACGTTTCGGGTCAAGACACTTCTTCAGACACCTATATTCTTATTTTTTAAAGCGTATCATTTAAAAAAAAAGCTGGGAACTGAAAATCAGCCTAATATGGCAAAGAGAGGCCAATTACCTTTAAGGAGATGTAATTACTTGGAAACATGTATGGTGAATAAATTGTGAAATCCACCACTTCCCAACTGCACAATGAATTTTTATATAGAATTTTCGCCTTGAGAGGCTGATGTTCTGTAAAATTAATCATGGTTCAAGTTATAAGACACTAGAGAGATTCAGCCAGAAATCTGAATGTGTACATATGCGTGTTCAGAATGTTTAGAAGTACATTACAATCACTCAGGATGATTTTCATAGCTGTTCACTGGGATGTTCACAAATTATATTAAAATATTCAACTCCCAAGGGACTTTAACTCCTGACCCCCTTCTTCAAAAAAAATCTCCTCAACTGCCATATTCCAACTTTATAAAATGAAGATAAAAATGTGATACATATGCAGCACAAATTATGTGGCGTAAAGATTCAAAATTCTAATCAAGCTTGGTCACAGATGACAAGTCTAGTTGAAATTTTACTATAAATGCGTGAAGGTGGTGCATGGGTGTCTATGGATTGTATTTAAAAATGGACTTTCTGAAGGTACTTGATAAAATTCATTAAGAGACTTAGCCGAAGTTGATGCTCATGGAATCAAGAGAAAATTATTGACTCACTCGGGCTGAGAGACTAGGGACAGAGAGTCGCTTAGGTACTTACACTACCAGAATATGACTAGTGTTATTCCACAGGGCCCGATGTGTGAGCTCAACTCTTCACTGTATTTATTAATGACTCAGATGAAAAGAGACAGAGTTACATATTTACGTGTGCCAATGACACCAGATAGGTGGAGAATGAGTCTTTAAACTGAAAAAACGGGTTGTTAAAGTCTGACGGGAGAAACTGTGGCAAATGCATCTCAATATACACATGAGAAATCATCTACTTTGTATCATAAAGAATAAAACAGAATTCCTTCTAAATGGTGCAAAGGTAGAAACGGTGTAGGTTTATAAATTGCAATGAGATGGGAGTTGCTGATACATCAACCGTATGCAGATACCCAATACGAACAAAAAAATAAAAGGAAACAAGTCTTTATATCAAGTGAACAACAATAATGGAGCAAGAAATTTTTCTGCTGCAATGCAAAAAATTATAGTTAGAATATTGTTTTCAATTCCTTGCATCACATATCAGGAAGAATCTAATGACCTTCAAGATTCCAGATTTACGAGAACCCTTGCTCTCCAGGGTTAAGTCACATTGAAATTATTCAAACGAGGGTTGTATTCTCTATAATTTAAATAGGGGACAGTTTGATTGAGGTTTTCCAATTATTAAGTGGTAGATGAAGAAAGTCATAATGTCCAGCTGGGAAATAGGCAACAAAAATGCAATCTTAGCATTTCAGACAGGGTCAGAATATAAGAGAAAGGCCAGCTAGAAATGCATTCAATGGCAGAATAGTCACAAGGAAATATAAGACAACCTTCTATTCAAGCATTCCTCTAACACCCACCATCTGCATTGTCAAATTGAAGTAATGCTGTGAGACATTAGGGCCGACAGCCTAATGTTTGGTCGGAGAGTAGGGGGGGTTGGAAGATGCTAAGGATTTCCTGAAAGGAGGAAAGCAAAGACAAGATGATGGGACACCAAGGATGGAGCGATGAAAAACTGGGCTGTGGAAGAAGTCAGACAGAAGAAGTTCAGGCATCTCAGAAGATTCTAGGCTGGAGATATGCTGAGCGAGTATGCGATAGAATTGGAAAATAAGTTTGACACAAAATTGACATATTGAGTCTGTGAACAACATAATCAGCCTCATTACATTTCTTTATCCCCATTACCCTACAAGTTTATGGCCCTCCTGTGCCAACCTATTTTTTCTTTTGAAATCATTGATTGTATGTACTTCCTCAACCTTCATAGATAGCAAGCTCAAGGGCATTAACTGTTGCCACTTTTCAAAAAAAATTCCCTTTTGTCTTAAATCTATGCCCCCTATTACTTGCATCATTGGATAATTGAAACAGTGTTTCTTTGCCTAACTTATCAAAACCTGTCATAATACTGTACGTTCATATCAATCCTCGCTTCAGCCTCCTTTGTTCTAAGGAGAACAATGCTTCCATTCTAGCCTTGTAACTAAAATCCTTTATCTCTGGAAACATGCTGCACCCTCTCAAGCAACTTTATATCCATTCTATCTGGAACTAACAACCCACCTCCTCATCCATTGTACCCAGGTTCCTCTGCTCCCACACACTCTTTAGAACAGTTTCCCCATTTTGCAACCTCTTGCCTCTTCCTAACAATTATTATTGTCCTCGCCGTTTGCCGCATTCCCCAATTTTAGTGTTATCGGCAACATTTTGAAAATGTACTCTGTATTCCAATATCAAAGTCATACATCAGCAAAACCAGTGGGCTGAGCATTATTCCTTGGGAGAACTACCATCTTCCAGTCTGAAATAAACTATTTACCACAATGCCAATTTTAAATTCAAGTTGATACTAAACCTCCCTGTTCCATGTGTCCAGCTTTTTACATGAACTTTGTCATATCAGCAAAATCCACTCCATTCCTTTCATCAGTCTTCTTGTCAAAAAAAAAGGTAGATTTGACAAATATGATCTACCTTTTATATGCTCATGTTGACTCTCAAATAGTGTGGGCCAAGATTTGATGTAGTCGTTGCAGACAAATTGCCCCTTTGGTTTTTTTTAGGTATTGAATTGTGGAGAATGTTGCCAAATGCAGAAGATTCCTTGAAAGATTAGGTGTCCATCTCCATCAAAGCAAATGGATACCATTCATATCATTCACAAAGCCTTGTCTGAGTTCAGAATAATAAGCATGAATTATAGTTCCAACTTCCAATCACCACCCAGAAATCCCAGCTTCAAGAGCAGCATACAAGAGAGCATGACATGAGACAGCTACCAGATTGACTGCATTGACCCCATTAGCCCAAAATATGAATATGTCCAAACAATATTCATAATCAGTGATAAGCCAACAGGGAAGTCATCCGGATATAGCCCAGACCATCACACAAACCGACTTGCCTTCCATTGACTCCATCTGCACTTTGCGCTGCCCTGGCAAGGTCACCAGCATAATCAAGGATGAGTCTAACCCTGGACACTCCCTGTTCTCCCCTCTCCCATCAGGCAAGGAGTACAGAAGTGTGAAAATGCTTAGCTCCAGATTCTGGGACAATTTCTTCCCAGCTGTTATCATACAGCTAATCAGTTATCTCATCATCTAGTGTGCAGTCTTGACCTCCATCCACCTCATTGGAGACCTTTGAACATTCTTTAATCAAACTTTATCAGACTTCAATGTTATATCTTTGCCCTAAATGGTATACCCTTTATCTTTATCTGTGCAATATAGAAACATAGAAACATAGAAATTAGGTGCAGGAGTAGACCATTCGGCCCTTCGAGCCTGCACCGCCATTCAATATGATCATGGCTGATCATCCAACTCAGTATCCTGTACCTGCCTTCTCTCCATACCCCCTGATCCCTTTAGCTACAAGGGCCACATCTAAATATAGCCAATGAACTGGCCTCAACTACCTTCTGTGGCAAAGAATTCCAGAGATTCACCACTCTCTGTGTGAAAAGTGTTTGTCTCATCTCGGTCCAAAAAGATTTCCCCCTTATCCTTAATCTGTGACCCCTTGTTCTGGACGATGAATGGCTTAATGATTGTGTTCATGTGTTGTCTTTTCTTTGACGGTGGGATAGCATGCAAACAAAATATTTTCACTGTATCAGGCTGTTATCAGGCAACTGAACCATCCTATCAATAACTAGAGAGCGGTCCTGACCAACCATCTACCTCATTGGAGACCCTCAGACTATCTTTAATCTGATTTTAATGGACTTTATTTTGCATTATTCCCTTTATTCTGTATGTGTACACTTTGGACGGTTGATTGTAATCATGTATAGTCTTCCGCTGACTATAGCACGCAACAAAATGCTTTTCACTGTACCTCTGTACCTGTACTGACAATAAACTAAACTATAAAGATCAAAACCTTCGAATACAGAATACTTTTGCATAGTAAGAAAAAGGAATAAAAAACTGCAGTAGTACAAAGCCCTCAGTAAGCTTTTTTTTTAAAGGAGCTCATTAGTAACATGAGTAACTTAATCTTTAAAAGACCCCAAGGAGTCTAAGTGTGCTTAAGTCCATTTAGGTAGTACACTCATACTTCTTCAGTGTTTTATAATGTAACATAAATGAATTGAATGTCAGCAGTATTTAAGTGTGTACACAGAGAACAATCATAGAACAGTCAGCACAAGAACAGGCCCTTTGGCCCACAATGTCTGTACTGAACTTGATGCCGACCATCACTTATCTACCTGCACGTAACCAGTATGCCTCCATTCCATGCATCTGCATCTGCATATGCCTATCCAAGTATTTTAACTGCGTCTAAAATTTCACACATCTATATAATTAAAAGTGTCATCTTGACCACTTTCTGTCTGTGCTGTATATTGATTTTAGAAAAAACGCTACCATATATCGCTATGATTTTTGGACATCTTACTCCGCTGAGCAGGCCCCGTGGATTTTCCCCATCAATGAAAAATAAATAAGTTATGAGATTTAAAAAAAACCTTGAGATCAGCTGATTGGTACTCGCCTGTCAATCACAGTGACAGGTAACGCCCCTTCCGGGGGGGGGGGGGGGGCAGGACTATGAAACCCCGGATGCCTGGACATTAGTCAGTCACTCTGCAAGATCGCGAGGGA